>NC_043957.1:22918677-23213677 GCF_902148855.1 Sphaeramia orbicularis
CATGCAGGATAGTGGCTCTCTAGGACCAGGGTTGCGGACCCCTGTCCTAGGAGCTGTGTTGTGGGGGTCATGTTGCCCCTGGTAGGGTCTCCCATGGCAGATTGGTCCTAGGCCAAGGGCCAGAGCAAGAACGCTTCAGAAAACCCTTCATGACAAGAAACAAGGGAATGTGGACCCGGCCCAGAGGCTTACCAGGGCTCCGTCCTGGAACCAGGCCTGCGGTTGGGGCCCGTGGACGAGCACCTGGTGGTCGGGCCTTTGCCCGTGGGGTCCGGCCCTCACCAGGGTCCAGGTCATGTGTTCACTGCCAATTATTTGATTCTTAACCAGAGCTGCTCAGCTCAGTAGGTAAGGCCTTGGACTCCAGTGCAGTAGAGCTGGGTTGGATTCCTGCTTGAAGTGCTCATTTTCAGCTTAATCAAATGCTTATTTTAACACATTTTTTCTACTTGTTCCTCTTATTTTAAGGCTTAAATTCTTAGAGCCAGCTCACTCAGCTTATATTTAGTATATTTCATTTATTTTGAGGCTGTAAAAAGTTACAGTAATCTCATCTTAAATCCAGCATTTTATGCTTATTAAGCCTTCTAAATACATCCGTAGACATGCCTATTTCTAGATTAACAATCTTAATTCAAGAAATCTTGTCAAGGGAAATGATCTTGCTGCATGGACAGATAATTTCACTTATTTTGAGTCCCTTTTTCCTCAGATTTTGTGTTTTTATCTTGTTTTTAGACACCTTTTTTTGCAGTGTTCCGTTGGATTTAATATTGTCAAAGCTCAAGTGCAGTGATTTCATCTACAACTGTCTTGTTTGTCTTAGTTTTTTTGTTTTCAGCAGCAGGATGAGAAAATATGAAGAGACACAATGGACACTGGTTTGGATCATCAATGGTAGAAAGACTCAACATGGAAGTCAACGTTTTGGTCTGTATGCATTTTTCTGCATCTGATCAGGAATGTCCACTCCAGTTGTACATTTGTGTTGTTGTGGCAGTGGGTGTCACAGTGGAGAACTTGGGTCTCAGTGTCGATGGTTCTGTCTTGATATTTCTAGATGTGAGTGTAAACGACATCGGAGGAGACGTCAGTGATGGACCTGTGAGGGAGACCAGGACTAGAACCCAGACCCTCCCACAAAACCCAAAATGACCCCTCTGCCTCAAACTGTAACTGCAATAAACCGCACAAACTTCTTTTTTTTTTTCTTGTCTTTGTAAAAGAACCCAGATGGAGGTTTAGTTCGTTTAATAGAACATTGTTACACTCAGTCTAGGGGTTGCCGAGACGCAACATGGTGTGAGACTGCCCTCCATCCATGTCCTTTAACAAACAGGAGCAAGCTAAAAAAAATTAAATGACCAGCAATCACACAACTGCAATTTGAGGGATTTATTTACAGAAAAAAAACAAGAAAAGCAGACCTCTGCCAAGACAGAGCTGCAAAATTTAATCAGTTGTTTCTTGTGCCAGTATCAACATTTCCTGAAAATTTCCTGAAAATTAGTCCATAACTTTTTGAGTTATCTTGCTAACAAACAAACAAAGACGCAAACACACAAAGTACAGTGAGGACAATAATACCTCCAGTGGCTGTGGTGGAAGAGGAAAGACTCAGCGTGGGCGGTCAAGTGAGTGGTGGCACCTGGGGAGTGAGCCCAGGACGCTGGGTCTCACTGCTGAACCCTCTGGAGGTGTCGTGGGCCCAGTCAGCCAAACACCGGTGAAGGAGGGAGCCCACCATGACCCAAAGGGTGCCACCAGTCACAGTACCAGCCCAAAGTCTCATGTATGCAAGATAGGGATCTTCACATCTAGTCCTACAGAACTGACCTGGTGGAGGTAATTAAATCAGGTAGGGAATCAAAGGAACAAACATAACAAACAGAATCATACTCCAAACTCACTACGCTGACCTACAAACACAAACCAAGGAAACCAAAGTCCATCCATCTTACCTACCCTCCTAACAAAAAAAACAGGAGAAAACTTTAAGAAAAACATTCCCTCCTTTTGCGTTTGATTATACAAAGCTCTCCAGCAAAAATGACAGATGGCTGGTCACAAATGAGGGGGATGAGAAGAGAGGGGTCTCCTAGGAGGTAGGGTGGTCCTGCTTTAGATTTCCCCACACATCGCCGAGGAACCAATGAGCAGCAGCAGTCCAGCACCACACCTGCAGCTCATCCTCACTCAACCACTATCTGTAGGGAGAGACAGACAAAGAACACACACCCATACACAGAAGAAAAAAGAAAAACGACAAAAACACAACAGAATCACAGCTGACACAGCACATGACAGAATCCAAATCACAAACCCTTAAACATGTCATTGCTTGGATTGTACCTCACTGATCTAGTGGTTCGTAGTGGAAGATGGTGTTTAACCCTTAGGGGTCTGAGCCTGTTTTGGCTGTCTTCCAAAACTGATTTGACCTTTATATAGCACTAGACTGTTTTTGTTTTGTTTTGTTTTTTACCATACCTATGTTTAGTATATGTTTTTCAGCATTATTTCACCTATAAGATCTGATATTTCTGTTCAGACTTGATCTTACTTTAATAATATATTGGACCCAAAAATACACAAAAATATACAATTTATTTCAGTGAAATCCACAATCGTGGTCAATGATCTCTTTTGGAAGTTTAACGAGTAAAACAGGTTGCAAATATTGTGACGGCCCCTGCTTAGGTGTCTGAGTATGTGCTTGGTTGTGATGTCACTCTGTGTTTCTCTCCTGAGGTGATCAGCTGAGACATCATAGTGATTGGGAGCACCTGGGCCCGGTGTTCCTACGGACCATAAAAGTGCCAGATCTGGAGTGGCGCGCGTTCTCCTCTCTCTCCTGCCTACCAGCACCTTTTGTTTGATTTACCTTTTGTTTCTTTCAGCCACACTACTTTCCACTTATACTATCTACACATCCACATGCACACCACTGATATTACTGACTGATATTACAGCCGGGTTATGACAGAATGGGGGCTCGTCGTGCTGTTCCTGGTTGTGTCGGGTGATTTAGTTTTGATATTTGTTATTTCTTTCAAGGTAGGTTTAAGTTGGTAAAATTTAAGTAATCTGGTTTTGACTTCCAGTTGTGCATCTGAGCTTTGTTTGTGAGTCGGAGTTTTGGTTAGTGACTCTGTTAAGGTTTGACGGTCAGCATTTGAGGTTATCCTGTATGGATTTAAAATTGGCCTGGCTGAAGGTGTTGGTTTTTTCCTTCAGGTTATGTTATAGCGCAGGGCCGGTGGGTGCGCGGTAGTGGAGCGTGTACGCTGGTGCCTTTTGTTCTTTGTTATGTTTGTGGTTCAACAGCTGTTGCGTGATCAGCTGTGATTGAAGGAGAGCACACAGTGCATTTTGGCTGTCGGATTGTTTCAGGTACGTGGAATTTTGGTTTGCTGTTTGAGTATATTAGTTTGTGAATTGTGTTTCTTATCTTGGGGTGCTGAGGGAGACTTTAATCCAGGGGCCAGTCTTTTGGTTTGTGCCGGTGAGACGGTTGTTGGTCCTCGGTGTGCAAAGTGGTCACAAGTTGTGTGGAGTTTTCCCTTGTAGGCTTAGCGACGTTCCCCTTGGGTTCGTTGCAGGGGTTTGTAGTGTTGTGGCGAAAGTGGTTGAAGCATTGTCTTGGGAGCATGGCCGTGGTTTCGGGAGGGTTGCTAGTTTACTAGTTGCTTTTCCGTGCCAGCGGTCTCTAGTGCATAAGTACCCACCACAAGTAGCTGCATGAAGCCTAGAGGGGAGCTTAGTTAGGCGGGTTGTGTTCAGAGAGCGGGGAAACTCCAAGCCGGTGTTCAGGTGCACACTGGGATACTTCACTGTCCTGCTGGGCCTGTTTGGGTGGAGGTTTATTGTCTGGTCCTGGTTGTGAAGTTGGTGCGGAGATGGCTGAATGTGATGCGTTTATTGCGGCTCCATCAGAGGAGGCTCTGGAGAAATGTACGAAAGATCAGTTGCTTAAGATTGCTGATTATTATTCAGTGGCCGTGGGAGATAAAAAGCTCAAAGATAACATTAAAGCGGCTTTGAAAGTAAAACTTTGTGAAATTGGTGTTTTGACAGACCCGGAGCTGACTGCTTCCTCTTCCGGGTCCTTTCCTGGGCACACTCAAGGGTTAACGTTTGAACAGAGGAAAGAGCTTCTGTTGTTGCAGATGGAGCATGAGGATCAGAGACGAGAAGTGGAGGCTAAGACACAGGTGGAGTTGGAGATGATCCGCCAGCAGACTGAAAGGGCAAGGTTGGAGCGACAGCGGGTTGAGGTGCGTCCTTTTGACGTTAACAACTTGCGGTTATTGCCACAATTTAATGATAGGGACCCTGATTCATTTTTTGTGTGTTTTGAGTGGGTTTCTGTGGTGAGGGGCTGGTCTGATGTGGCGTGTGCTCAGCTGCTTCAGTGCGTCCTCACGGGGAAGGCGCAGGAAGCCTATTGGTCTTTAAGTTCGGAGGGTAGCTCCAGCTATGTTAAAATAAAATCTGCTGTGCTTAAGGCTTATGAGCTTGTACCGGAGGTGTACCATCAGCGTTTTAGATCGTGGGAAAGGCGAAGTGGCCAAACATATGTTGAGTTTGCTCGTGATCTGACTATCCATTTCAAACGCTGGTCAACTGCGCTTGACGTTTCGACTTTTGAGGGTTTGTGTGACTTGCTTATTTTAGAGCAGTTTAAGAACACACTGCCTGGTGGGACTGCGACTTACATTACTGAGCGAAAGGTTACCAATGCTGCGGAGGCGGCTGTGTCAGCAGATGAGTATGTACTGCTCCATAAGGGCAATTTTAGAGAGCGCACCCCAGGCCGTGATGGTTATGGGTGGGGTGGGGTTAATCGCGGTGCCCAGGCAGCTGATCAGATGCGTCCTGGGAAGGTTGGTGCGTTTAAAGCTGATTTAAAATCACGGGCAGTTTTGATAACAGTAACATTTGTAATTACTGTCGTGGAGCTGGCCATTGGAAAGCGGATTGTCCTGTGTTACATTCTGTAAATAAGGGGTGGAGATCTCATGTTCAACCTGTTGCAGCTGCTGCACCTGTCCTTACTGGCTGCATGTCTGAGGTGTTTACCTCTGATGTCAGGGAGCCAGGTGTGTTGGAGGCATATGCTCCTTTCATTAGAGATGGGTTTGTGTCACTGGTGGGCAGTAATGTGAAAGTCCCAGTTAAAATCTTGAGGGACAGAGGAGCCTATAATTCGTACACTGTGGGCTCTGTGTTGCCTTTATCTGCGGAGACTGGTACCGGTGAGAGGATCTTCAGTTGGGGGATGGGTTTAACCATTCTTCCTGCTCCGTTGCATAAGGTGTTTCTTGACTGTGAGCTGGTCCAAGGTGAGGTGGTTGTGGGGGTGCGGCCGGCGTTTCCTATTGAAGGGGTTAATTTTATTTTGGGCAACGGCCTGGCTGGCGGCCGCGTCTGGACAGACCCTCCTCCTTCACCTGTGGGTGGGCGTGGTCCGGTGTCTATGGTTTCAGACCTGAGCTCCAGTGATTTACCTGAGGTGGGTTCAGTGTGTGTGGCTTCCAGACAGGTGAGGGAGGGGACGAGGTCCATCCAGACAGGTGAGGGAGGGGACGAGGTCCATCCAGACAGGTGAGGGAGGGGACGAGGTCCATCCAGACAGGTGAGGGAGGGGGAAGAGGTCCAGGATCACAGGTCAGGCCAGGGCACAGATGAGTCCCCTCAGATCCCGTTGTCATTGGGCCCCAGGCAGCTACAACTGAAACAGTAGCCCCTCCCCCAGAAGGGAATGGGGAAAAGAGACACTGGGTGAATAAATAAGTATTATTGCACATGAGGAGGGAAGCAGCAGCAAGGTATAGTGTGTTATTGTTTAAGTGTCCGTTTTACCCAGGGAAAGAAACTGTTTGTCGTTCTGGAGGTTGGGGCTTTTATACTAGCTCCAGTGAAAATCTCAGCTTTGCATCACTTTTGATTGCACCACATATTTCTTTCAGGCATTTGAACTTTAATAATTTAGAATTTATAGAACTAAAATGCTAGTGTGATATACTACTAAGGGGGACAAACTGATTGTGCATAATTGAAAATCCTGACATACCAAAGGAATTCTAGTATTAGAATCTGATTTAGGTAAATTAAGGAAATTTCTGCATGTAAAAATCATTGTAGCCAGTGTGTATAATAGACTGTAAATAGGCTATGTAATGGATGAGCCATCTACCACCCACTGGTTTATGACCTGAATTTTGAAGCCTCTTGATGAATTATTTGCTTCATTGACTGTTTATTTGACTGTTGCTTATTTTCATATTCAACAAACTCTGTAAAGCCCTGTGAGGTGACCTTGTGATATTGGGTTCTACAAATAAAACTGAAATTGAACTGAATACCATGGCCATCACAATGTTAGTTTTATGGAAACAAGTGGGTACAGTTGGAGAATAGCAAAGGACGAAACTGAAACTCACTGAAAAGACGAACCACATTAACTAATAGTGTCATAGTAAACATAACGGTGTCATTTCTTAGTCAATATTAATACACTCAGGTGTGTTTGATAACAGTGATGTCAAAGTTGAGACATATAGAAACACACTAATTAGAGCTACTCAGCTACTAATTAGCAGGCTAGCTGGTAGAACATATAACTCAATGTGAATTAATGCTAATGTGGTTGAGTTGTGTCAATTACTATAAATAAGTACAAGTAAACTATGACAGGATCCTAGGGTAGTCTTGTTATTATAACTACTTAAGCAGAACCATGGGAGAGCCGCTTGTCAGGGAAAAAAAAAAAAATTCAACAAATAAGAAATCTGTGTATTAAAAAAACATATTTTTGAAAAATTACCCCCAGTTCCGCCATTTGATAATTATTGGAATTTTCTTTTATGGACGTCGGTAGGTAGGGGACTAGTGGATATTTGTCCAAATTTACAGACCCAGGTTTTCATGCATGAGTGAGCAGGGGCAGATTGCACAATCCAAGTTAAAACTGGTTAGCATGAAGTAGAGGTGGGATTTAAATCCAATCAAAGGTCATGGTAGGGTTAGGGTTAACTAACTTGGCCTGTCCTCAGTGACATTTTCAGGCCTAAACAAGTTCAATTAACTTTGAAAGGCAGGAACAGCTGCTATGGGTAGAGAAATGAAATTGACATGGTGGCCAAAGCGTTAATGCTGCAACCTGGCAATTTTGTGGAAAACAAGATGGATGCCTATTGTCCCCTCCCATGACCTTTGATTGGATTTGAATCCCACTGCCACTTTGCACAAACCAGTTTTAACTTGGATTGCGCAATTTGCCCCTGCTCACGCATGCATGAAAACCTGGGTCTGTGAATTTGAACAAATATCCACTAATCCCCTACCTACCGACGTTTATAAAAGAAAATTCCAAAAATTATCCAATGCGGAACTGGGGATAATTTTTCAAAATGTATCATTTTCTTTGATACACCCTGTATATGTCAGCCCTGCGATGAACTAGCGACATGTCCAGGGTGTACCCCACCTTTGCCCATAAGTAGCTGGGATAGGCTTCAGTGACCTCTGTGACCCTAGTGAGGATGAAGCAGGTAGATATTCAGATGTTCATTCATTTATTTATTCATTCATTCAGATAATGAATGAATGAATAAAATAAAAAATCTGAATGTCTGACTCTGCAACTGAGCTAAAGCTAGCTGTTGGCAGACTCACCTGTCAATCACAGTGGCCACTTCTATAATTATTGGCTACATAAGGTTTTGTCTTGCAAGAATCTAAAGTCAACTGTAAAAACCAAAACCTTTTTTTGTATCAGACAATATATGTTTTATTTCTGCTGTAATGCGGATCATTTTAATGTGGGGGCCCAAAGGGAATGACCTTCTTCTAGAGCCTCCTCCCAGTGGACATTCAAGTTACTGTAGATTTTGGTGTATTAATGACAAACTTCTTATAAAATGTTATTCGGTCTCGGTTTGGGTGCTCTTGACTGTGTTAAAGGGGTCATATTTTGCTAAACCCACTTTTATTAGTCTTTAGTACATTTATTTGTATATTTGGAAACCCTCATAGTCAACCAATAAAGACCCATACAGCTACCAGAGTGCAAAACCAGCTACTGATGTAAAATGTTTAATACCTGTTGATCCACTTATCCAGTCAATACATGTAAATAACTAGTGTAAAATGCACTTTTTCATGGTCATCAGATATGACTCATTTGGACGTTCAGAGGCTCCATAGTGAACTTGGAAACACTGTCATCTTCTACAACAGTGATTCACCAGTAAAACCCATGGAGTCTGATAAATGACTGTGGATGGACACACTTGGTTTATGTTCAGTTAATGATATATTTGTTGAAAAAGTCACTTTTACTTCAGTTTTCTCTGTTTCTAATGTAATAATCCTCAACTTTAAACTGAGCTTTTATGAAATTCTACATGATCAGTAAATTAAACAAAGGCTAATACATGATTTTCACTAAAAAAGCACAAAATACAGAGGTTAATATTGTTACAGATGATGATAAATCATTTAAGAAAGGTTAAATAAAGACAAAAATTCATTTGGGAACTGACACAAAAGTAGCACTGGGTCTTTATGGGTTAAAAAAGTTTGAATTTGATTTAAAGGGCCAGAGCTCAAAACAACCTTTCTAGTGTCATTACTCAGAAACAGGGTTGAAGATGGACCTGTGGAGTTGAATTAATGAAGAATTCAGACCCAAGCAGAGCATTTACCATTTATGTAGACCACAGGGAAATGTTTCAAAATGCATAATTCTATTTAAAAAAGCAAAATATCACTCATTTAAGACTGGCTCATAAGACCTTTACAAAACACACAAATACAGGAGGATGTGGGAAAACACCCACAACCAGGTAACATGGGAAAAACTAAGCTACCTGATTGGATACCTGCGAGGAGGAAGAGAGAGACCAGGAGAGCAAGCAGGACACAAAACAAGCAGCAAAGCCCTGCACTGGGGTTGACACAACTGCCACATTAAAATAGGAATAATTTTGTTTTCAGACTCATTCCTCTTTTTATTCCTATTCATACACATCAGTGATCTCCTTTGACCAGATGCAATGATGACATACTGAGTTCCAGTAACACTTTATCTATCAGGAATACATCACATTGTCACAATCATTTCATGAGGTGAAAATACATTGGTCCAACTTTATGGGAAACAGTGTGCATTTCGTAGAAAGTATTTAAATTATCCAGTCAAGAACAAACTAAACTATCCCTCCATTTTCTGAACCCACTGTATCCTCACTAGGGTCACGGGGGTCACTGGAGCCTATCCCGGCTACTTATGGGCGAAGGCGGAGTACACCCTGGACATGTTGCCAGTTCATCTGACATATAGAGACAGGCAATTTAGATGAACCGATTAACCTATCAGTGCATCTCTTTGGATGGTGGGAGGAAGCCAGAGTACCCGGAGAGAACCCATGCAGACACATGGAGAACATGCAAACTCCACACACCCCACCGGTGTTGGAATTGAACCCAGGACCTTTTTGCTGTGAGACACAAGTGCTATCCACTGCATCACCATGTCGCCCACAAACGAAACCATATAACATAAAACAAATTTTTCATTATTATCAACCATCAAAATCTGCAGTCACGTGCAGAAGAGCATATGTTGAAAACACTCATCAAAAATCGTCCTCAGGATCAGAGAGGAATTGATAATGTTGATAGATACAGTTATATAATAATGTTATGTAATAGAGCCCTTCATTGTTAAGACAATTACAAAAATGCCAAGAAATGCTCCAATGATTAATAGTCCTTCAATCTGGATGCAAATCTGGACCATCTTTGAGGATGACAGAGGGATGGTGGAGTAACTTCAGAGTAAAAACACGAAATGTGTTGTAGATTTTGAGTTTTAGATGTGAGCAGACAGACAGACCCAAAATCGTCCTTCTGTAGTTTTTTTTTTTTTTTTTTTTTACAGATACTAGATATTTCTATTTTCCCCAACCTTTTACATTCCTGTTTCATTTTCTGTTACATGTGCGACTACTGCTACTGACGCTCCATGTGTCCACGAGGACAACAGGCTGTGTATTTACAGAAAAAAGAGGCGGAGTGTGACTAAAATGAGGATCAGGTTCAGAACAACAAGGGGGACAGGTATGTTTTCACAGCAGTTGGACCTGTGTGCTACTGTACCTGTAAACGCCTCAGTTCAATAATTCAGTGAGTGATGGTTTGTACCAGACTTGACCTCTCAGTTCCCAAAGCCCAACATTTATGTATTATACAAACTACAGCAGGAACAAAAAACAAAATAGAATAAAAATAGAACAATGATGATGATGATGATGATGAAATTCTTTATTCAGTCATCACATAATACAACCACTGTCAACACTACAAATATTACAGATTAGTGACCGAAAAGGCACAGGCAGAAACATAATGCTTATACATGCTTATATTAATACCTGTCCTACATAACGAATTAAGCTACCCAGCGTTCAATATAGGAAAAAAAAGAAAAAACAAAAATGCAAACAACCAAACAAGCAAAAACATAAAGGAGTGAAACTAAACCAAAAAAAACAGAAAACATAACCAACCAAATAAATGATAATTGAATGTACAGGGTGGGGAAGCAAAATTTACAGTGAACATTTAGTTGTTTTTTCTCAGCAGGCACTACGTCAATTGTTTTGAAACCAAACATACATTGATGTCATAATCATACCTAACACTATTATCCATACCTTTTCACAAACTTTTGCCCATATGAGTAATCAGGAAAGCAAACGTCAAAGAGTGTGTGATTTGCTGAATGCACTCGTCACACCAAAGGAGACTTCAAAAATAGTTGGAGTGTCCATAAAGACTGTTTATAATGTAAAGAAGAGAATGACTATGAGCAAAACTATTACGAGAAAGTCTGGAAGATACTATTAAAGAAGAATGGGAGAAGTTGTCACCCGAATATTTGAGGAACACTTGCGCAAGTTTCAGGAAGCATGTGAAAGCAGTTATTGAGAAAGAAGGAGGACACATAGAATAAAAACATTTTCTATGATGTAAATTTTCTTGTGGCAAATAAATTCTCATGACTTTCAATAAAGTAATTGGTCATACACTGTCTTTCAATCCCTGCCTCAAAATATTGTAAATTTTGCTTCCCCACCCTGTAGAGTAGAAAACAAATTATTTACTCATTAATTATTAGATCTTAACATTTGTATGTAACAAGTGTTAAGATCTCATAATTAATAAGTAAATAATTATAAGGTTACAAGTTTTAATCTTCAAAAATTGCCCTACATGCCATCTTTATAAAAACCAAAAATGAGCTGCACATTTGTAAATCCATGCTGGCCTTATTCCATAGTTTAACTCCAACAGCAGATACTTTATAGGTCAGATGACTTACAATTTGGCCAATGACTTCTTTAACAATTGCCATATCAACTGAATGTATATCAGCTGATGTTTTGTTTTTGAATTTTCTTACTATCTCAATTATATCAGTTTCATCAATTCCATGAAGGAAGGCAAGACAAGGCAGATTTATTTATATAGCACATTTCATGTACAAGACAATTCAGAGTGCTTTACATAAAATATTAAAAGCATTACAGCAGGGAAGCAATAAAAAGTATAGGCATGAGAGAAAAAAAACAAAACAAAACAAAAACAGATAAATTGATAAAACAGATAAAACAGATCAAAACTTTAAGCTTAAAAGAAACAGTGCAGATCTGAACTGATGAATAAAAACTCTATTCAAATGCAGCTGAGAACAGGAGAGTCTTTAACCTGGATTTACAGTATGTAAATAACATAAGAAAATAATAAACAATAATAAGGAACATAGTATTGCTGTTACCAGGGGCGTCGCTACCATTGTGGGCCCTTTTATAAAATCCAATATCTTGTCATGTCTTGTTGATCTGTCGGGGTGGGGTGGGGTGGGGGGTTCACACATAATGTCACTTGCGCTAGTGTGAAAACGAAACTGAAACTTCACATGCTTTCAACATCCGATTCCTGACTTTTATGCCTCCCTTATGCAACAGATCTTATCACAACTTCCAGCCTGTACCCACTGGACCCCCTCCTCTGCTCTACCCCCCCCCCCCCCACACACACACACACACATACACACACACAAATGCTAATGTTGTTTTTACTGTCCTCTAACCATTTGTTGTAATATTCCATCTTCTGTTTTCCCATAATGAAAGTCAGTGTATTCTTACATAACTTATACTTTTTCTCACTTTCACTGGTTCTTAGATGTAAAAATTTCTGATATAAAAAGTTTTTCTTTTTAAATGCCTTTTGTAAGCTCTTAGTCATCCAAGGTTTTCCTTTGTATTTTCCCCTCACCCAACACTTTCTAATAGGACAATGTTTATTGTATAACTCTGTAAATACAGACAAAAATGCATCAGAGGCCTGAGTTGGATGCTCAACATACACCTCATTCCAGCTGCAGTATGTTAGATCCATCTTTAAAGCCTCAGTTCTTTCTCGAGTCCTTATTCTTACCAATTTACAAGTAGACTCACTCACACCAACAGAAGATTTAACCTTTAAACTATGCAGTATAACAAATATGGGAAAATGATCACTAATATCACTAATGAACATACCACTTGTTGCTAGGCCATTCACATTAGTGTAAATATTATCAGTGTGTGTGGCACTTTGTTTGGTTATTCAAGAAGGTTTGTTAATAAGTGGCCTTAAATCAAAATTAAACATTATATTACAGAAGTCATTTGTAATATGAAACAATGCACTCCACACCTACATTGCCTACCGACACATTGTGCCACATAGTGAATTAAATCGACCTTTAAAGACCTAAGCAGCCTCCAGTGACCAAAAGCATCTACTGATCTAAAATGTTTCATAACCTCTGAGCCACTAATCCTATCAATGCATGAAAAAAAACAAAAACAACTTGAATTTGTGAGGTTGTCAGGTTCTGCCGCTGTGTTAGAGTCCTGTGGTCTTGATGCAGGAGATTGACTAAATGATTGATTGTTTATTTCGAATATCAACATTTAAAACCAACATAACAAGAAAAATCAATATTAAAAAGAACGCATATTCAAAAAGGGGCAGGATGAAGTTCAACTTATCTACTCCCGCCCCCTTACCCTATCTTTTAACTGACCATAAATTCCTAGATCAATCTCCTAATAGAAGTGGGTGGTGCTTTCACCGGGGGATAACTCAATAAATTAAATTAACCCTTTCATGTACTTTAGTCACTACAGTGGACAGCTATTCTACAGCTGTTCTCTTATACATTCATGGATTTTTTTGTTTGTTTGTTTTTGCACATATCTTTATTAAAGTTTTAAGAGGCTTCATATCTTTTCTGACATGAATTGGTAACATTGTGTAGATCTCCTCTGAGCATACTCTCATCCCCAGAACTACAAGCCCCCCCCCCCCCCCCCCCCCCCCCCCCCCCCCCCTCAGTTTTTTACACAGTTTATTTGTAAATACACGTTTCTTCGTTTCAAAAATTAAATGCAAGGTGTCCAGCTGAATGGACAGTTTTGCAACTTCATGTAAAATAGGTTCATAATATCATTTTTATTATTATTAGTAGTAGTAGTATGTCTTTTTCTTTGCTTTATTTTTTGTTTTTTATATATTATTTATTTATTTGTTTGTTTGTTTGTTTTTCATAAGAACATTTTCTATTGCATTGCTTTTTTCATGCCTAAAGAGGAATAAAAACACTCAGGAAAAAAATCTTGATTATTGATTTGTGCATGAAAGGGTAAAAGTCTATATATGACTTCCTATCAGTGCTCAATAATTATTATATTGATATCTCGGGTTTGAATCCCGCTCTGTCCTAGTCTGTCCATTGTGTCGTTGGGCAAGACACTTCACCCTCCCTGCCTCCAGTGTCACCCACACTGGTGTATGAATGTTTGGCGGTGGTCGGAGGGGCCGTAGGCGCAAATTGGCAGCCACACTTCTGTCAGCCTGTCCCAGGGCAGCTGTGGCTACAGATGTCGTTTATCACCACCAGAGTGTGAATGTGAGAGCGAATGAATAATGGGTTAATAATGTAAAGTGCTTTGGGTGTCTAGAAAAGCACTATATAAATCCAATCCGTCATTATTATTATTATTATTATTATTATTATTATTATTATTATTATTATTATTATTATTATTATTGTCTGTCAACATTTCCATACTGTAAGCCATCAAACTATGGCCCATTATAAGTAAGGGAAAAAAATTTAATATTTCAACAATTCATAGAAAATTCAAAAATCCAAATTTCTGAAAACTGTGAACAATTTTATAGACATTGTACAAGGGAAGCTACATAAAAAAATTGAAATAATTCTGACCAGTAGTTTCAGAAAAGAAAATTGTTGAAATGTAGACCTTGGTGACCTTAACTTTGATCCTTCAAGGTCACTCAAGGTCAAAGTTCATGGACCCAAGCGAAGTCCAAATATGACCTCCTATCTCTCAGTGTTCAATAGTAACTACATTGATATTTCCAACTATTGTGGAGAATGGATAAGCTATCAAAATATGCACCATTATAAGTAAACATGCATTTTCAATAAAACAAACAAACAAAAAAACCCAACTAGATTTCTAAAAACTGTGAACTACCTTTGTAAACATTGCCCCAAGGAAGGCATATATAAAATTTGAAATGAATCTGACCTGTAGTTTTGTCTGAGAAGATGTTTGAAAAAATTGCTAATGAAGACAAAGCTGGACACAATGCCTTCAAAATAGCTCATGGTCTATCGGTCAGTGAGCTAAAAATCTGGTAAAATACAGTTTATCATCTTTTCATGGTCATCAGATATGACCCATTTGGACATTCAGAGGCTCCGTAATGAACAAGGAAACACCGTCATCTTCTACAACATTGATTCACCAGTAAAACCCATGGAGTTGGATCAATGACAGTGGTGGTAGATGCTTGTTTTGTATTCACTTACTGATATTTTTTGCAGAAAAAGTCACTCTTTCTTCAGTGTTCTCTGCATGATATGATAATCTTTCAGTTTACTCTGACCTTTTGTGACCATCGACATGATCAGTAAATTAAATCCAGGGAAATACCTGATATTTACTGAAAAATGCCAAGTACAGAGAATTGCTATTACAATAAATGACAATAAATCACAGAGGAATGGTTTCATATGATGGGAAAAATGAATTTGGAAGTGGCCAAAAAATAGTTTGGGGTCTTTTGGGTTAAAAGTTTATAAAGATAATACAGATAATAAAAATAAGATACACCAGGACATTATAACTTCCCTTCCCTTCCCTTCGAAATTCTAAACCATGTATGAAATCATATAGGAAATAAAGGTAGATCATGCGTTGGAGGTGTAGTGATACAAAAACATACGAAAGGAAAAAGAAAATAAGGATACATGATGATCAAAAACAAATTACATGAGGAATATATGGAATAACTGAAATAAAATCTGAATCTGGAACTGTACGATGAGGTTCTAACTTCACAGAGCGACATTTCAAGCCCACTCATTCCTCTTTGGATGATTTAACTGTTTTCTAAAGCTGACATTAGTCATCGTGACTCAGCGCACAAGGCCAGATACATGTTTTTAGCTGCCCATAAACTTTTTAATTTTCTCATTACAGGATTTGAGCTGAAATGTCAAACTGTCAGGTGGAGTTTAAACCAGAAATCAAGAGCATCACACATTTAGTTTACTTTCTGTTTGCATCTTTATTTGATTTGTTGGTTATTTCTGTAAATGTGTGGAGATACTGTCCTGACTGGCAAGATTTTTGACTTTACTAAGACACATTTTTCCAAAGCTGCACCTCTTACTCAAAACTAAACACAAAACCCAGAGTTCAAACTACATTCACAAATCTTTCACTCTACTTGTAAAAGCAAACAATTGCCTCAAAACTATTTTACCTGCACTCAAAAGCAAACACTGCTTTCAGATCACACACACAACCAGGAAATATGTAGACCAGTGTTTGTCAACCTTGGGGTCACGACGCCTGGAATTCAAATGGGGTCACCTGAAATTTCTAGTAACTGATAAAAATAAAAATAAAATAAAAAAATTACTAATAAAAATATATGGTGAGTTGAGAGAGACAATCCCAATCCATAAAAGACATGACAAACTGTGAAGCTGAAACTGAAGCACTGTGGTTCTGTTTATCTTTCAAATGTTCATTGTGGTCAGTTTCAGATGCTGCAGCTCTTTCATAATTCATAGTTTGAGTTCTTGTTTGTTCAGTATTAACTGTCAGCCTTGTAAATCCAAGCTGGACTGACTGTACATATCCTGACCAAGGAAAATAAAATTCTCACTTTGTGCAGTAATCTTCACCTGGCTTTTCTGCCTCCGTCCATAATAATATACATTATATAGCCTAAATCTCATCTGAAATTAACATTTATTTTCAAAATAGTATAGCAAACTATTACATGATCAAAAACAAATTAATTTTAGCAGAGAAATGTCTCTGTTTTGAATGTATGGGGTTGCCAGAAATTTGTGATGTTACAGTTTTTGTCGACTGCTCAAACACATTTCACAAAATTTTCCTCCATTTTTCCAAAACTCTAAACACAACACACTTTTCTAAAGCTACATAAACAAAACTACCTTCTCGCTTCAAAATTCAAACTTTCACTCCAAAACAGCTGCTCAAAACCTGCAAAAATTTAAACACTATACACACCATCACACACTCCAAAAAAACAACTGTAAACACAGTGTTCATTGTGTGAGAATGTTCTTTTTTTCCACAACTGCCAAAGCATATTTTTAGAAACCTTACAGCATCTGTTCTCAGAATATATCACTGTAAAGTACTGGGCCTTCATAGATGTGTGTTTCATATGAACAGTATGTAAATCTACAGAAAATACAGTATGTACACTACTGTACTGGATCACAACTCTATGCAAACACTACAGAGGATCCAGTACACACAGCAATACTCATTGAAAACAATGTTCAGGGTGTGATATTTTTACGTCCTGATGGAGGTAAAAATTGTGATCGCTTTGCTTTGTGTGCATCCGTGTTTGTTTGTTTGTTAGCAAGATAACTCAAAAAGTTATGGATGGATTTTCATGAAATTTTCAGGAAAAGTTGATACTGGCACAAGGAAGAAATTATTAAATTTTGGTGGTGATCAGGGGTGGGGGGTGGGGGGTCCACAGGGGGGCCCCACTGATCTGCCTTGGCAGAGGTCTGCACTCTCTGAGTGCTTTTCTTGTTTACTTACAGTATTTATCCCACACACACATGTATTATGTGGCATCATGTCGTTGCACTCCTCTGACTCTGCCTCTGTCCATTGTGTTTGTTTGAACCTTCAGTAAACTGTGCACTCTGAACTGGCTTTTCTAGGCGTAATCACATCATTTGCAACAAGTGTCTTCAATTTTGAGTCGTTGTGTTTAATGAATGAAGCCAGATGTGTTCATTGTGTTCAAATTTTGCTGACTGTGGCAAGTATTTTGCATCACATGAGCTTTAATTTGAGAATTTGAGCAGAGTTTTTTTGCAACTTGTGTTTTAGAAAGACAAAATGTGTTTAGATTTATGAAAAAAGGAGGATGTGTTTTGTGAATTGTGTCTTCATGTGAAATGTGTTTATGGTTTTGGCAAATGGGGGCTACTTTTATTAAATGTGTTTATAGGACTGGTCATTTGGTTTAGAGCAGGGGTCTCAAACTCAGATCCTCAAGGGCCGGTATCCTGCATGTTTTAGTTGTTTCCCTCTTCCAGCACACCTGACGGTCGTTATCAGGCTTCTGCAGAGCTTGATGGTAGGCTTATCATTTGAATCAGGTGTGTTGGAAGAGGGATACATCTAAAACATGCAGGATAGTGGCCCTCGAGGACCGGAGTTTGAGACCCCTGGTTTAGAGAATTAGCTTTTGTGTTTTAATTGGGAAAAACTGTAAAATGGGGTCATGAGTCAAAAAATGTTGGGAACCACTGATATAGACCCTACAGAGCAGTCATCACACACTACACAACAAAATGGAAAAAACACTGCATCCAGCACATGCACAACATAATGTCTTTTTTACATATTGTCAATATATTTGGCATTTCTGAAAAGACTAAAAAAAAATGTAAAAGAAAAGCACGTTACTATAAACCACTCCAAAATCTTATGTGGGCCTATCTTCAAATCAAACTGATGACAGATTCATTCAGCCTCAGTATCATGTCTGAGAACTTCATCCATATCACAGGTTATATTGGACCTTTCCAGTTGATGAGGGTAAAAACCCTCTGGTGTGTTGGATCCAGCCTTGACAACACTCCACACTTAGGTCACCACAGACACAGACCATCTCCACTGGTTCTAACAGATTTTCTCTGGTATGTGGGTTCAGTCATAGACCTTCCACTGCCGTGCACAGAAACATTCTCCTGTTGGGTTCAGTAAAGGGTTGTATGGAGGAAGGCAAACATTTATGAAACTGGCTGATATTGAACCACTCCTGTATCTGAACATTGTCCTAAACCACAACATAGACACAATCCTCTGCCTCGTAGTAGATTGATTATATTCATTTTGTCATTTTCTTATATTAGCAATTCTTCTTCTATTCTTCTAGTCTTACTAACTTTGTCGAATTGCTAATCTAAAACCCTCTGCCTCTCAGGTTGTTCCGTCCACATGGTGCACTGGCTTATATATCATAATTGGTTTGATCACATCATTTGAAATAAGTGTGTTCAGTTTTGAGTGGTTGTGTCTACTTGTCGACCACTGTGGTGTATTTGTGTTTAATGTTTGCCTCCAATGTTCTCACCATTTTGCAGATCATGTGCATCACAGTGAGAAATGTGTGTAGAGTTGTGCAAAAAGTGTGCTCCAGGTGTGAAAATTGTGTCAAAGTCTGAGAATCAGCTTAAGGTTGTGCCAAAAGAGTGACTGATTCGAAAACCGCATTTAGGCCACTGAGAATTTGGTTCAGAGAATGGGGTTTAGTGTTTTAGCGACTGAGAAAAACTGTTATTTTGAAGAATGACTTATTAAATGGTGCCAGTGTTAACCCTGATACGAGATGGATTTTATTGTTTGGAGTGTTTTCTTCTGTACAGTTCAAGGCAGTTCAAGCATTAAACTTAATTGTAATCATTTAACCTTACAGATATATTTGTAAATGTTTTATATATTTAAACAGTATGCCAAATATCACATTTTCTTACAATATTATAAGCTCTATATTATTTGTTTTACTGTTTTGTTGTGGGGTTTTTTCATATGACTTGTACCACTATCATCAATACCACTATCCTGTGACCTTTTCAAACTCGCATGAAACCTGCAACACTGTACGTTCATAAATGAGGTAGTAGTTACTGTTTTTCCACAAATACAGGCTTTAGACATGATCATTTCACATGTATGATACAGACACACAGTTTTTGATCAGACCAAACCTTGAAACCTACCTTGAAAATAATGGAGAGGTCTTTAGTTATGATGCGTTAAACAGTACAACTTCTTTTTAATTTAGAAACATGACCCACAAACACCCTGTTTCACAGTAATAGGATGTTTGTGTGTCATTTCCAGGGTGAAAG
Source organism: Sphaeramia orbicularis (assembly GCF_902148855.1). Classification (NCBI taxonomy): domain Eukaryota; kingdom Metazoa; phylum Chordata; class Actinopteri; order Kurtiformes; family Apogonidae; genus Sphaeramia; species Sphaeramia orbicularis. The sequence goes on from NC_043957.1 coordinate 22,938,263, forward strand.
AAGAGATAAATAAATAAACAATAAATCAAGTCAAGTGAAGCTGTTTCATTTTACAAAATGACACCACATCATGTCAGACTCAATGATCGCTGTTCTCTACATCACAATCTACCAGAGGGCTTTACCTGTTAAACAGTTTATTTATTTATGTGCATTTTATGTGACAGGGATGGACTTTCAGCGGTAGTACTTAATTAACAAACTGTGTCCCTGGTCAGGCTTTTTAGAAACAACACTAATGCTGCGTTCACATTGCAGGTCTTCATGCATAGTTTTTGCTAGAATCCATGGTTGGTCACATTATAATTTAAATGCGATGTCATCAGACTCATGTGTGAACAGCCTACGGCCCTGAAGTGACCCGCATGTGCAATTTATGGAAGTAAATATGGATCTCATCAGGTCAAACCCCCTCCAGCACAGAATGGTGAACTGTTGCATTTCAATGACGTAAAAGTCAGATGACACGACCATTCACACTGAAGTCATATTGCAAAACATCAGATATGTTTCAGTGTATGTATCAAAAAATGATATGCATCAGGTTTTTTTCAATTTGGTTTTAGAAGAGCAACTCAAATCGAACTGATGCAAGGTGTGGCCTCAACTTTGGTAAAGAAGGAACACCCAAGGTTGCAAAATGTCTAATGCAATGACTAAACAGTGTGTATGACCACTGCAGAGCTATGCTTCATGTCAGTCTCTGACTATTGAATATTTCCAGGGCTCTAAATCTAAACTTTGTGGAGAGCATGTTTAAGCATGCAGCTTCGTAGGTTTATGCTCTGCAGAGATGGATATAGAGGTTTTCACAGGGTGACATGGTACACATAGGCAAATGAATTCAAAAATATATCTAAGAAAAAAAAATCATGGATTTTCTGCTCCCATCCCTTTGCCTCTGGAGTGCAACAAAGCCAAAGAGAAATGACCGGAAAGAACATATATTTTTAAGCATTTTTTTTTTATATGTAAAGTTGACCTACTTAGTTGGTGCATGGCTAGAAAAACTATATCTGGTGCTGTCCCTTAGTTTAAGAATTTACAATGAATCCAACTGAATACAATAAATTCAGGGCTCAACCTGTGTCTTTTTTGGAGGTAGGTGACCAGCACCATCTGTGGAGGACATTAAAAAAAACAAAAAAAACAAAAAGGATCCACAATAATAAAAATAAAGAAATGGTCTTGCACTGTGAAATAGTATTTTTATTCAAACGTTAAATTAACATAAAGATTCTTTATGTGAATAAAACAATAATACCAATGTTTATATTGTATTACTCTCCTGCTGTCAAATGTTTTGTATTTTTCTGATCTCTTGGTTATTCTCTTCACCTGTTGTTACACATCATACAGGAGGTATTGTGATCACTTTGCTTTGTGTGTTTGTTTGTTAGCAAGATAACTCAAAAAGTTGTGGATGGATTTTCAGGAAATTTTCAGGAAATGTTCATACTGGCACGAGAAACAAATGATTAAGTTTTGGTGGTGATTGGGGGGGGGGGGGGGGGGGGGGGGGGGGATCTGTCTTGGCAGAGGTCTGCGCTCTCTGAGTGCTTTTCTTGTTTTCCTCTGTTCTTTGCAGGTTCATGCCAGTAGGCGTGGCCTTCATAACAGCCATCCATAGGACTGAAGTGTGTGACTGGGACACAACCTACAAATTGGGAAAGTTTATACTAGTGGAAGTCATCAGGTTTGACTTTGTTACAAAAATCAAGTTTGTTCCTGTTTCACTAATGACAAAAAGTACAAACTAGTGACAAAATGTATTCCCCCAGAGAAGAGAGTTATTTGGACATTCTCTTGTTTTCTTATAAGAAACACTGATCATATTAAAGACACATGATTATATTACCCATTCTGAGCTGTAGGTGTTTTAGGGCTGGGAATAACACTAAAAAACAACCACCCTTCATATTTTCAGACTCTAGTAAAGGTAGAAGCTACAGTCAAACAGACAAAAAAAAAAAAAAAAAATCCAAATGTCAAATGTATAAGGAATGAAAAATGACTTTATCTCATGCTGAAAAGTAATTTGATTCTTAATTTTAATTACTATGATGAGTTCTTACTACTAAGTACTTACATTCTTACTTTTTTTTTCCTATAACTGAAAGTGTTAGTTGTTAAGTTGTGGTCATTGATCATTTATATTTTGAGGAGCCCTGTATCAGTGCAGATTAAATGCAATTTTTTTCTTTTCTTTGGTTCTTTCTGGTCTCGGTAATGATCCATTTTCATATATTTCTTGTTGTACCTGTGCATTACAAGGGGAGAAGCAAATTAAAATGAAATGATGCAGATTTTGAAAATATGAATTATAAAAGGATTTATTATGTCTCCCAGCTCTGCCACACTCCCAGTGTCTTTCCAATGCTGTAAAAGAAACTGCATCAATGATAAGATTGTACACTTCCTGCTGTCCACTGGGACTGTGAACATGGATGGGAATGTACTGTATGAGAGGGTTTTATTGTCCAGCTGAACAACATCCATCTGGATGTGAGCCAGATGTTCACTGTTGCGTAACTTACAGTCAAGTAATGTGTGATGTATGTACGTTTTTGTTATTTTTATTTATTTATTCATTTTTTTAAAAAAAATAATGCTATTGTAATATCACTGCCACAATAATGTGCTATAAACACATTACAGTTTTTTTTCAATTGCTTACACACAATTTCAAAGCTCTATCTGTTTTTCTCAAAGCTCTACACGCAAATTCAATTATTGCTCAAATGAAATTCAAAAAGTGCCCTATCTCTTGCAAAATGAAACACAGTATTCAAAATATTCTAAACATATCTCAAAAGCAAGCATCTGTCTCACATCATAAACACATTTTCCATAATATTATATACTTATGTATATCATTTACACTCTGTTGCTCTAAATCTATAGCTCTTTTGTTTTCATGGATTTTTTTTATATAGCCATATAAGAGTGAAAATACAGTAACATGCAAATAGAACTCAACCCAAGCAATATTGGAACCAAAAATATTGAATTTTCTGAATAAATCAGTTGCTGCTGTGAATTCAGTTTTGTACAACACATAAGAAAAAACAAAGCAAAGTACACCAACCACCACATATGGTGGTACAGCAACCAAAAAAAAGACATTTATATGAAAAAGAGTGTGTGTGTGTGTGTGTGTGTGTGTTGATGAGGGAGAGCTAGTTGGGTGTGTATTTGGGTCCATCTCTCCTCCAGGCTGGATCTGGCCACAGTACTTCATCTACATCACATGCTATATTTTCTCTTGCCAAACATGGAGGACAGACCCTTCTTGTGTGGCGTATCCAACCTTGGATAGAGGCAGCGTCAGTGTCACCACATGCTTCCTCCATTGCCTGGAGAAGTGGCAGGCGGGCATTGGGACGGTGACCATACACTTTCCAGCGCTATGTTAAAAAGAATTCCTCAATTGGGTTTAGGAAAGGTGAACATGGAGGCAAGTTTACAACAGAAAAAACTGGATGGTTAACAAACCAATTTTGGACCAACTGAGAGCGATGGAAGCTTACATTATCCCATATAACCATATATCTTGCCTGGTCTGGATTGTCTTCATTTGGAGCAAGAATTCCCTGAAGAGTATCCAGAAATGTCAGGATATGTCCAGTGTTACAGAGGCCAAGTGTTGCATGGTGGTGCAGAACACCATTATTAGTGTCAGGCAGTGTTTGGTTGGTGTTCAGTAAAGCAATTATTGCTTGCACATGTGAGGGCAGAGTCTGAGGCACTGATGAATAAGTGTGGCATTTTGATTGGTTGTGTTTGAAATTGGAAATCAAGTTACTTCCTGGTGGATTTTTGTGTGTTAGGTAGAGAATTGTGTGTATTGATATGCAAAAAGTTAAAAGCTAAATTGAAAACTGTGTCAAGGCTGAGAATTAGCTTACGGTTTTGCTGATTTGATGTGGAGTTGTGAAGTTTGAGTGAAAGGTTTTAGAAATTGTGTGCTACATAAAGATTTTGTGTGTAAGCAATTGAAAAAAACTGTGAAGTGGTTCCATCTAGCTTTAATACTCCATAACAGCAGGGGAAGTCTTGTACCAGAACACATTTATGACAAACAAAACCACCAAAGAATCAATGCAATGTATCCAGACTGTATCACCCACTGAATAGATATTTACACACATCTGTATTATGGAATCATCAAGTTTTCCTCTTCAAACTAAAACTCATAGCCACTTATTTTGACAGATATTCAAAATAACACTGTGTCTTATAATGATCACATGCTGCATCAGCTGATAGTTTACATTATAGCTCTGTTAGCTTAGCTCTGTGTTTAGACAGAAAACAGTCACAGTAAATCCATAAATCCCCTCTGTTTTCTGTACGGTTTTCTGTACTTTACTGTACTGTTGTGTTGTCAGTAGCTGCACTAAACATCTGATTGGAATCGCCCAAACAAGGTCAGAACTGTCACAGTTTAGTCTGAAATAGGGATCAACAAATGGCAACTTAGCAAAGATAATAACATCCCATAATAACTTTATACCTTCATAACCCTCAGAATCAAAGTCACCCATGTAGAAGAAACGCTGATATTTCAGCCTCCAACTCCATTCTTTTCGTTTACAGCTGTGTCCAGTGGTGAAAACAGCAGTGCTTCTAGCTTCTACCACTTTCCTTGACTCTAAAAGTTGTTTCTTAATGGTTCTCATCCCATCTGGTCACTTTCTGATGCCTTTGTCAAAGGCCCTGTGCGTTACTTTCCTTCTCCATGGGAGACCGGCAGAGTGAGTCACTACTCTCAGTGCCTCAGTTTGTCATTTACACATGTACGGTACATCTTACAGATCACAGTGGAGCTAAGAAGGCACAAAACATTTAATAACAAGCAGAATATTGTTAAAATTCCATGTATTTTTCTTAAGACATTTCAGGTTTTTCATATTTGTTCAGGTTATTCACATTTTTTGTGAAAGGATAGTTTATAAGTGTAAACATTTTTATGCTTTTTTTCACTAAAACAAGAAAACATTTTGAGTTGTCATTATGTATAAGTTATTATGATAGTATTTTACTGGTCCGACCCACTTACAGGGTGGGGAAGCAAAATTTACATTGAACATTTAGTTGTTTTTTCTCAGCAGGCACTACGTCAATTGTTTTGAAACCAAACATATATTGATGTCATAATCATACCTAACACTATTATCCATACCTTTTCAGAAACTTTTGCCCATATGAGTAATCAGGAAAGCAAACGTCAGAGTGTGTGATTTGCTGAATGCACTCATCACCAAAGGAGATTTCAAAAATAGTTGGAGTGTCCATAAAGACTGTTTATAATGTAAAGAAGAGAATGACTATGAGCAAAACTATTACGAGAAAGTCTGGAAGATACTATTAAAGAAGAACGGGAGAAGTTGTCACCCGAATATTTGAGGAACACTTGTGCAAGTTTCAGGAAGCGTGTGAAGGCAGTTATTGAGAAAGAAGGAGGACACATAGAATAAAAACATTTTCTATTATGTCAATTTTCTTGTGGCAAATAAATTCGCATGACTTTCAATAAACTAATTGGTCATACACTGTCTTTCAACCCCTGCCTCAAAATATTGTAAATTTTGCTTCCCCACCCTGTATAATATAAGTAGGCCCTTATAATATTAAGCTTCATGTGGCCTCTATCCTACAATGATTTTGACACCCTTGACTGTTAATATCTCTGGGCTGGATGTTTGACACCCCTGCTTAAGGTTTTCTTGGGTGTTTGCTTTACAGATTGGCAGCATGGCTCCCCTGCTTGGGAGCAGAGACCACTCTCTTTGTTTTGAGAACAGCTCTACCTGTGGTTGTCAAATTTCTCCTGTAGGTTTAACATGTAGCCTTCAACTAGACAGTGATGTGAAATGAGTTGATTCTGCTTTGCTTTATGTTCTGGTCACAGTCTGGTAGGACTGGAGGGGCCAGTGTAAAGTGACAAAACCATTTCATTTTTGTCTTTCAGGGACCACCTCAACACTGGGAAACTGCATCAGGGTTGAAATTACTGAACATCTGTCAAAATAAAAACTAGAAGAAGATCAAGAGAACAGGACAAGGGGAAACATAGAGTAGTCATATGGGAGTTTGTGTATGTTTAAAGTATTTATAGGATTTTTTAACTTAAGAAAAGTATGATCGAGTGGACATCAGAGTGGACATCAGAGGCACCCACACAGTTTGCAGTTAAAGACCCAGGGCTACTTTTGTGGCAGTTCCTTATTGAATTTTTCTGTCTATTAATGAGGAAGAAGGGAGAACTTTGCCAATTTTGAAAAGGAATTACCAATTTGTTAGACATGTTTGTGTTATATTATGTTTTTGTTTGTTCAAAAATAATAATATTTGAGCATTGAGACCCGATGTATCAAATATGATACAAAAAGAAAGTCATACATGGAAATTGATATTTGAAAAAAAAAAAATAAAAATGTCGGGTTGTTCAGAAGGACTGATAAAGGCTCCAGTTTCAAAGAAGTGGAATTTTCTGTCAAGGATTTAATGGGTCAGGCTTTACAGGGTTAAGGTTTAATGCATGGTTTCTTGGATAGGAAACAATACAGTGTTGATAAACTGAAAAAAACTATGGATGCACGGATTTTTACTTCCATCTCTAGAAAGATTTTATGAACATTTATATTTGATCTCATGAAATAGCTTCAGTTGTGAATATTGTTAGTCATGATGAGTGCTCTTACATAAACTTCAGGTTGTAAATCACTGTTCCACACATTAGAGCTGCAGCATTTATTCTCTGCAGGGTCTGGCAGTTAATTTTAGTGTTGTGAATCTCCTGTGAGTGATTCAGTTAATTAAACTATCTAACACACAGTAAATCTGGGACTTTTGGTTATGAGCACAGACGGCTGCGTGTCTCAGTAAGTCAAAGTATAGATGCTTGTACAAATACTTAGCGTGTGTAGTGAATAAAACCTAGATAAACAGAACTTTTACACGTAGGTTGAACATGTCCAATGGAGTGGTTTCATTTTTGGAAAATGCACAGGAAGTTAATGATGAAATGAAAAAAACACAGTTACATGATTTTGTTTGAATGTATCAATAGAGATGGTTTAGCCCCATCTGTAACATAATTAACCCATAAAGACCCAAACATCCACCTCCAACCCAAATTATCTCCTGATCTAAACTGTTTAATTCCTGTTGATCCATTAATCCTATCAATCCATTTATATAACTGGTGTAAAATACAGTTTGTCATCTTTTCATGGTCATCAGATTTGACCCATTTGGACATTCAGAGTTACCATTCAGAGTTACCGTGGAAACACCATCATCTTCTAGAACATTGATTCACCAGTAAAACCCATGGAGCTGGATCAATGACAGTGAATGGAGACACTTGTTTTTACATTCAGTTAATGATATATTATATGATATATCATTTTTCTTCAGTTTTCTCTGTATTTATGCTTTTATGAACATCTACATGATCAGTAAATTAATTACTGTAAAATACCTGATTTTCACTGAAACATGCAGAGGATAATACTATAATAAATGGTGATAAGTCACACAAGAAAAGTTAAATAAAGAGAACATTTCTTTTGGGAACTGTCACAAAAATAGCACTGGTTCTTTATGGGTTAAAGGACATTTGATGGTTTTCATCATTTTATGGTTAAATTTTTGTTTGAACTGAGGTCATGATAAACAGGTGCATCTGTCCATAAAAAGGTTATGTCTTTTGAAGTAGTAAAAAGCCCTAAATCTAAAATTGAATCCAATTGTTATAAATATATCTAATTTTAAGAAGGTCTTCATATTTCAGGTGCTTTTTTAGAATGCATATGGAATACTGTTGGTTTTTGTGGATGCTACACAGCCAAGTTTTCCACAAAGTAGAGTGATAAAGTGAATCTAGAATCTAAATAATGTAAATTATCGTACGAATAAATGGTAAATTTCACATCCAAATTTCATTCATTTATTTATTTATTAATTTATTTATCAGGGACAATGCAGTGAAACATAGTAGACATGAACTCCTGTCTCTGATCTTTACAACAGAAAAATGCATTTACAGTATAATCAATATAAAAACAGTAGAAACAGTAGAATAAACAAACGTTATAAAAGCTTATTCATATCTACCACACACACACACACACACACTCACACACATTCACACACTCAAAGAAAAGAGAAAAAAAAAATTACTAAAACATCATTAAACATCATATATTTTAGAAATGGGTATGTTCTTGTTTTGTTTTTAGTGAGTTCTTACCATTAATCTAATGGTATGGATAGGATGTTTACTTCTGATAGGGAGCATCATGTCTCTTTTTTACCTTTTACCTGTAGTTTTAGGGTTATAAGCTGTGATGATTTAATGATCTTCTAAATATGGATGGTTTAGGACGAGGGCATCAAACATATGGGCCCTCCAGGGTTCAATCTGGCCCATAGGATGAATTTACAAAGCGCAGAAATTACACAGAACACACTGACAGTCAAGACTGTCACTGAGTCTTGACAAGATGTATTGATCATAAAGTTAAATAAGTTTTAAATGTATGTTACTAAATGTTTTGTGTCTGTAGATCCACTGTGATTTGTCAGTTGAAACACACGTGTAAATAATAAGTTGAAGAAGGAACATGATGTATGTGGGCCATGTTGTTTCCATGCTTATGATTATTTCTTATTTGCATTTTTTGTTAAAGGATAGTTTGAAAATGTAAATATTTTATACTGTAATTTCCCTTTTTTTGTATTAAAACAAAGAGAAAAAAAATTGGAGTTGAACAAAAAACAAAATGAACAAAAATGAACAAAATAATCAACAAAATGAAAAAAGAATTATGATTTTAGTATGCCATTTTGTGTATGGTTTTAGCGGTGAGGTTTATGTGGTTTATGTACATTGTTAGTGTGGATGTATGGATGAAATGTCTGTTTTCTTTAACTTCTACTGCTGCTGTCTTGTCAAAGTCTAAGTCATCTTTCTGGTAAAATAAAGGTTATTATTGTTATTACTACTACCACTACTACTACTACAACTACAACTACAACTACTACTACTAATAATAACAACAACAACAAAATGATAATACAAAATGAGCAAAAGTGAGCAAAATGTATGTTATGTGTATGTTCTCACAACGTGTTTTATATTATTTATTTTTTAATTTTTAGCTTGGATGTATTGCTGAACAAATTTTTATTAATCATTTTTCTATTTTCTATAACTTCTGCTGCTGCTGTCTTGGCCAGGACACTTACAAAAGAGATTTTAATCTCAAAGAGTCATATTTTCCTGCTTAAATAGAAGTATAAATAAATAAATAAATTCTAAGTTAATAGTATTTTACTGGTCAGCCTGAGATCCTGTTGGGCTGTATGTGGCCACACCCCAGGTTTATCGGTAGGTGTTTGAATATTATAGGCAGGCCACTGATATTCACAAAGAAAGTAGTGATTGGTGTTAGAGGGGGCGTCTCAGGCCGGGTCTCCCTGTGACAGAGGAGGGCTGGTTCATGTCAGACATGTAGATGGCGCACACATGTCGGATACGGAGAACAGTGTTTGGACAAGGATGAACGACTCGCGCAGAGACTCAGTGAGAGAGGGAGCCCAGCACAGAGTTGTAATCAACACATTGGTGAGAACAGGGAAGCAGGCGCGCGGCACGGGGACCCGCCGGAAGAAGCAGCAGCAGTAGCAGCAGCTTCGGCGCGAGCTGAACACATACCGACCAAACACCGGCAGCACGAGCGACACCGCGGCGGACACCGAGGCGGAGAGGAGGAGGAGGAGGAGGAGAAGAAGGAGGAGGAGGCACCTGCACCGCCACTCGTTCTCCCCCGCTGCCTCCGCGCGCTCTCCCTCTTCTCTCGCCTCCTCACCCCTCTTTTCCTCGCGGACCGCCGCTTCCTCGTTAAGATGGCTGACCCCAACAGCGACGGAGAGGTACCGGAGAGCGCGCGCGGCTTCGCCCGTCAGGGAGCCCTCCGCCAGAAGAATGTGCACGAGGTGAAGAACCACAAGTTCATCGCGCGCTTCTTCAAGCAGCCCACCTTCTGCAGCCACTGCACGGACTTCATCTGGTGAGTGTGCGCGAGGCCAAAGGACACAGGTGATTCACTTGCTGCTGTGGTTCTGATCGGCCTCCTCTCACACTGACAGAGCTCAGACTCCGCAGTGTTTCATTCATTGTCATTGCCCAAAAAAAAACAAAAAAAAAAAACCCCGTGATGCGCCATTCGAGCCCCTTTTTTCACAATGCGACAGCACCGCGCGCGGGGCCCTGGCGGTGCGTCGTCGGCCGCCGCTGCAGAACCGCTGTTCGGCTGCGTTTACCGCATCGCGCCGACACTCATCCGTGGAAGTGGAGGAATGCAGCTGGAGACACGGACACACTGGGCCCCACTGTTGCTGCTGCAGCTGTAGCTGTGTGTGTGTTGATGTGTGTGTTGATGTGTCCATGATGTGTGAGAGGCTATCTGTACGTGTGCGCGTGCGTCACTGTCTGTTTTTCTTGCCAATTCCCTAAATTTCACATCCGTCCTCTGCTCTGTCCACAGGGGCTTTGGCAAACAGGGATTCCAGTGCCAAGGTAAGAGCAGTGGCTCATTCACAAATCCCTGTGCTGCATATGGCTGTGGGTGTGTGGACGGATGTTCACTGTCTGAAGGAGTGTTGTGTGTGTTTGTTGTATCCTGGACTGCAGGTCTGCTCACTGTTACAGTGACCTGTTGGCTCTTTCGTTGACGGCGTGTTGGTGTTGGCAGGCAGGTGTCAAACTCAAAGCAGGTGCTTGCCAACCACTGGTAAATGGAGTGAGAACACACTGAAGAGGCTCTGGAGGAGAGGCAGTGTGAGATGTAAGAGTAGAAGAGTCGGCGGAGTGGTGAAAGATGAGATGTCTGGTTTTGGCCGAGAGAGAGAGAGAAAGAGAGAGAGATAGATGGACCAGGAAGTTACAGTTCTGAAGCTTTTTTTCTCCTAACACAGAGGCTGACATCTGATTAGAATTGTAAAATGGTGGGTTTGCATGTGTGGGTGGGTGTTGATGTGTGTCTGTGGGTGGGCGGGTGAGTGGTGAGTGGTGGGTTGTCTAGACACGGACCTTTGCACAAAATGGTTTCATAATCAGACCCTTGCAGCCACATAGTGACATCCCTCAATCACATGTGTGGTACAGTAGAGCAGCAAATGTTGTCGTTCAGCTTGCGGTATCACTTCCTCCTCTTCACTGATCCATCTAAAATTATTGGGTTCCGCTCATGTGACTGGACCTTGCGAAGTCTTGGAGAAAAATTTCGTCAAGTTTCCCCTTTTTGCACTTGCTCAAGATGTCACTGATTCAGAGGAGTTGAACAGGAGTGTGTAAAAAGGTGAAGCCCCTCTGTCTCCTGGGGCTGCAGGTTGTTCAGAGTTATGGTGGTGATACAGGAAACGCATTGGGGGTAGAGAGAATGAACATTTGAGTGAGTACGCACAGCCTCCTGGACTGCAGTAAAGGAATAGACACAGACATAGACCTTAACACAGGTAGAGCCGTCGTCACAGTGAATTTCATGGCACGTTTCCTGACATAAACTGAAAAGTGATGAAGATCAGAATCAGGAATGTGTTTATAGCTGAGTAGACTTTTACATATTACAAATTTGCCTTGGTCTGTTGGTGCAAACACTAACAATAGATCTAGTGCAAAGGGAAGTGAATACAGTATACAGTAACAAATACAATATACAGTGTATGTATTTCAGAGAGGCAACTTGTGATGTAACCTTTGGGTCAAAACATCTCTTGATGTAAATCAGGAATCAATATTTCCACTAAAGGTAGATTAAACAGATGCTCATGTTACAACCGCAGGAGATATTGATTTGGAAATTTCAAAAGACGTCACACCATAAATAAGGCTTAACATCAGCCAAACGTGCTTTCCCTTGAAAACCATACATCTAAGTACATTAAAAACATGGAGTTTCTTTAAGTTGGAGGATTCGCACATGATAAAGGCATTCATTTAGTCACAACCTAAAAGGGCATTTTACAAAGTATCAGTAAAACATGGAATATAACATCTCAAAATTAATGCCACCGAGATTTTTTTATATTGAAATTGATGTTCAATGACACAGATTTCTTTTTTTTTAAATTTCTTTCTTTAGGTGTTTATTACTTAGACTTAGACATTCAGTTAGACAGTTATCCAGCTTCTAATAAAGTTAAAGACAGTTAATTACACACATGCTTGAACTGTATTCATTGTCTCTCAGCTTTTCTTTGGTCAAAACCGTTATTATATCGGCCTTTAAAAATTCTGTATTGGTCAACCTCTACAAACGTTTCTCATCAGGGTACACAGGATGAAATACTGTGACGTTTACTTAGGTTCTTCTATTTGTAGCCTGGTGTAGATTTGCATGTTTTCAGGCTGTCTGCAGATAATATGTAAGACTTTTTTAAGGTTAACGCACTTATTTTTCCTCTAGGGTAGTTTGGCCTCTGCATTTTACCCATAATACGCACACAGCACATAGCATTAGCATTAGCACATAGCCCATAGGAGCACTGAGCTGCCAATGAAAGCACTGGAGGACCAACTCTTCATCTTCAACAGAACCGTGGAACTGACATGTGGAATTTATATACACTACAAACAAAAAGTTCAGGATATTTAAAATTTTTGGGCTATTTTTTTCAGTTGGGATTCTTGCACAGCGCTCTTTACTTTTTTGTGTGTGAATTGAATTGAAACACATTTTTTTAATGACCAAAAAAAAGACCAAAAAAAAAAGAAATATCCTTAACTTTTTTGTTTGTAGTGTATATGCAGGGTTCCCACAGGGCCTTTAAAAGTCTTGAATTCACAAATCTGCATTTAATACCTTAAAGAAGTCTTTAAAAGATATTCAATTTTATATGGTAGGTCTTAAGTTATGTTGCTATAAACTTTTTTGCTGCATTGTGTTTAAATGAGTCTGTTAAATGTCCAAACTGCAAAGAAAGCAACGTTAGTCTACTCAGTTCCAACCCAACAATTTATATTGAAATGAGTTTGAATGGTGGGAATTAAGCCGTTAGAGTAAATAAATACATTTTCCTAAAATCTGGGCATCAAAATTTTTTTTCCAGTATGGCTGTGAAATAGGCATTAAATTCTGTTCTAAGTAGTCTTAAAAAGTCTTATATTTAACTTGTAGAAAGTCGTAGGAACCCTGTATATGTAATTTCATGGCTGGTGAAACTGGAGGAGAGAACAGGCAAACTCAACACAGAAAGACTCTGGTCTGACTGTGAATCAGACCCTGAACCTTCTTTGAGGTATAAATGTTTTTCACTACACCACCACCAATTTCAGATATGAATTAAATAGTCTGAGACTTTAAAAAAAAAAAAATCTGTCAGGAATCAAAAACATTTTAAGTCTTGGACACTTCAAGACCAAGAATTCTGTGTAAATGAATTGTCTCTATATTTAACTTTTACTAGATCATTTTATAACCATTTATATTACCCCTTGCATATTTCAGTGAAAATCAGGTATTTTCCTACATGTAATTCTCTGATCATATAGATGTTCATAAAAGCTCATAGTAAACTCAAAGGTTATTATATCAAAGCAGAGGCAACTGAAAAAAGAGACTTTTTCTGCAAAACGTATCATTAACTGAACACAAACCAAGTGTGTCCATCCGCTGTCATTGATCCAGCTCCATGGGTTTTACTGGTGAATCAATGTTGCAGAAGATGACGGTGTTTCCATGTTCACTACGGAGCCTCTGAACGTCCAACTGGATCATATCTGATGACCATGAAAAGATGACAAAATGCATTTTACACCAATTATTTACATGTATTAATAGGATTAGTGCTTCAGTAGTTATGAAACATTTTAGATCAGTAAATGCTTTTGGTCAACGGTGGATGTTTGTCCGGTAAACTGAGCTTGAAGATCTTTCACATCATTACAAGTACAGTTTAAGGTCAGACTGGTCAAGTATTGTCGTCTGTGACTTCTCATGTGATTTTTGCACCTAAAGTTCCTAATTTGCATTTTCTTGGTGAAGTGTTATTTTCAACTGAGCGGGACATACTCTGTTCTCCGTCTTGGTCCCATTGAATTTTCATTTATGCATATTAAATGAAAGTGACAATCATAAGAATTTAAATTTTGCTTTTGGAGGGTTTTTTTTTTTTTTTTTTTTTAGAGCTGCACAATATTTCGTTTGAGCAAAGCCATCGCCATCATGTACATGTGCGCAATAGTTACATCGCAGCTCCTGTGATGTAGGAGGCAAACAAACTCAACATGTTCTTATCTGATTTCAACCTGGGTACCTGACACACACTGGGCGCAGCAATCCACCTATCACAGTCGTTCTGAATCAGTTTGCCAAAGCAGACCACGCCTCTGCATGTGGAGTGAGTCGTTGGTAACAACATTGAAAAATGAGCAACGAACAGGAGAAAATCATGCAAAGATTTGGTGCCAAAAGAAAAGTAACGTCAGTTATCTGGAATTATTTCGGCTACAGGATGATAGAAGGATGATACTGAAACACATATTCTGTGTCGACAGTGCCTTCCACCTGTCACCACAACGAGACTTAACACAACTAATTTGTTTGACCATTTATGTCAGCACCACACACCTGTTATATCCTCCTGAGTATTTTTTCATATCGCAATATATATCGCAGTTACAAAAAATCGCAATGTCAATTTTTTCCAATATTGTGCAGCCCTGCTTTTTTAAAAAAATGTAGAATGACATTTGGCAGAACAGTTTTAGTTGCACTGTTCTTAAAGGAAGTCTTTCAACCCAAGACAAATGTTTTTCCTAACTCTTAACAGGCCTACACATTTCAGTACTGAGGTGTGTAAACCTTAGGACTGATCCTCTGTACTTTTAGAGCTCTTTGATACTGTAAAACACCAGATTTCAGCCCCTAAATCTCACCAGGGAGCAACTTTTATATCTGTTTCTTAGTGATATGGTGACAGGCAGCTGCAGGTTGTGGTAAATGCTTTCATTAATGATTGTATAAAACTGCTTTGAATCTGTAAGAATGCAAGAAGAGACAAAGATCTGTACCCCAAATTGGAATTAAAAAAATGTATTTTCTGGGATCTGATATTGGAGCTGAGTTGTTGCTCTTGGTGCTGTTGGTGTTTTTGGAGCCTTAACGTTACCAAACCATGACTGAAAACTGAGAATAGTTGAGTTTCCCTAGGGATGAACCTCACTCTCCTGAATGACAGTTTATTCATCCGTGAAGAGCTGCTCCACCTGTGGGCTTTTCCACTCTTTTTACTGTCTCAATTCCTAAAGTTTTATCTTTGCAAGGAAACCTTTTTACCAGAAGTCCTTGAAGCCTTATTTTCCCCAAATACTCTCAGGCTGTGCTTAGATAAAATCTGTGTTTACATTAGTGCTTATTAGTTTCATGTTGGATTCATCTGTTGTTCTGTTAAAGCGTAATCACTACAAATGTTTATCCAAAACCAAATTTAAAAACAACGCTAAAATTAATATAGCTTTATAACAGGAATGCTAACTTCTTAATCCAGGGATGTCAAACTCATTTTAGTCAAGAATATGAGTAACATGAACAGCCACGAAGAAACTGAAATTTATTAAGCAAAATATGTGCCATTTTAACATTATTATGCCTCAGTTTGCCATTTCCACATGTGCATTACAACTTATAGAGTACAGTGGATCTACAAACACACAGAACATTTAGTAACAGGCAGAATATTGTTAAAATTGCATTTACTGCTGTTAAGACATTTCAGGTTGTTTATATTTGTTGAGGTTATTTGCAGTTTTTGCTAATGAATAGTTTGTAAATGTAAACATTTTCATGTAATATTACTTTTTTTTTTACAAAAACTGGAAAAACTTGGATTTGTCATTATTTATAGGTTATTATGGTAGTATTGTTGTGATCTTACCCATTTAAAATTGAATGGGGCTGAATGTAGCCCCTGAACTAAAATGACTGGTAATATCTTCAGTGTCATTTTTGCAATTCATAAATTCATTCCATGTGCCGGATTGGACCCTTTGGGCTGTATGCTTGACACCCATGTCTTAATCTGATTGATTTATGAGAACTATTGGAATCATATTTACAATTCCTGGCTTTTAGACTTTTATTTTAGGATCTGTAGAAACCCTGGATGTTAAAGTTTGATGTCCTTCTATCTGAGGTGGGCTGAGTGACACAGAAATGGACATTAACTGTTGTCTCCACCACATTTGAGTGTATTTCACTGTGTGGTTAAAGCCTGTTTTACATTGAGATAAAGTCCCTGAAATGCCATTAAAATACATTTTAAAAGACTTTGACATGTGCACCACCAAATAAGCCCAATACTGAGTAGAAAACATTGAGCTGGGATGAAGTTTATTTTTCTTAAATAATCTTTGCTAAGTTACAGGAAAAAGTCATAGAGAGAAACAGATAAATAGTCATCAGTGAGCACTGTTTTGAGAAAGAGATGCAAGTTAAATTTACATACAGGATATCTGTTGTTTTTTTTTTGTTTTTTTTTTTATCAGTATGCCAGTTATTAAGTTAATTTAGAGTAAGCAAGAAATGCAACGTTCTTGTCTAAATTTTAACACCCAGTCTTTTTAACAAATGGAAAACAGAGGTCGTATTTTATATTTTCCCTTGGAGTTAAGAGGAAAAGATGGAACATTAGCCAAAAATAAATGGTGCCAACTGTTGTACTGAAGTAAAACTAGTGGCGCCAGAGGAAGAGTAGGGTAACACATGCACTCACAGTTCATCTGCAAATTTACAAGACGGAATGTCAGACATGTGGGGTGGACTTGTTCTGACCTGAAGTGACGCGCATGTCATCTGTGTGGTGGTGTCATCTGTTCACACTGGGTGTGTTTGAATACCTGTTCTGCAGGGGAGGAGGTGAATACCGACAACTCCTTTTCTCCCGCCTTCACCTTTGCCTTTCATAGTGGTTTACAAACTAGTACAGCTTGTGTGCACCTGTATGTGTCTTTATGACTGCAAAAAGAGGAAGTCTGCCTTGCCTTCATGGTAATGTGAGATCCACATCTATGATCAAAGTCAGGTCTGGTTGTTATATTTAGGTGTGGGGGGGTCATTGATCTCACCAAAACTGTTAAAGCAAACTTACACAAGAAGTGTTAAAATAATTTTCCAGATTTTCAAAGATAAAACCCAAATCAGAATGTTTAAAACTGCAAAACAAAATGTTGTCTTCAGGGTGACAGAGTTTGTTGTATTTGCCTTTAGAGCCGTGAATAGAATAGAATAGAATAGAGTCTTTATCGTCATTGTAACAAGTACAACAAAATTAAAAGTGCCATACAATCTGTACTTCATACAGGGTGTCCATGAAGTCTCTTTACAATTTAACAAATTTATTACAAAAGCAAAGGAATAGACAAATCTGTGGAAATTGTTGTATAATGAAAAGTACGTATTGAAGTTTTTTTTTTTTCGTCGCCTCATTTAATACACCTCTATGTGGGCATCATTAGTTGCACAAAGCACATCAAGACGGTACTGGATTTCTTGCCATGTTGGCTGTATCATAGCCTCTTCAATGGTGTCAATGGCATCAGTGATCTTTTGCTTCAGGTCATTCGATTAAAAACTTTGATAACCACTGAGTACATAGAACCAATCTGATTAACATATCTGATCAATTGCTTTTGTAATAATTTTTTTTTAATTGTAAAGAGACTTTGTGGACACCCTGTATATAAAACCTACGGTCAAAATATGAATAAAAGCAGTTTCTAAAACAATAATGGGTGAAACTGTCACATTTTTGAAGCTCCACATAAATCTCAGAAACTATTAAAGCCTCATCAAAACAGGCTATTTGCAGATCATCTATTTTCTTTTTACTTGTTATAAGATGTTTTATGAGAAATTTGAAATGTCGGAGCTCAGTCTGTTTTATTTCTATCAGATATGGTAATTTGTGTTATAATCTGATGACAGCTTGAAGATTATCAGTATTTTACATACTTAACAAATATTTGTCTTATTGCTTGATGATTTTAGTTCTGTGTATGTTTCTCTTAAGAGTGTAACAGTACTTAGTACGTAAGATAAAAGTCATGATTCAATTCATTTTCAGTGCAATAATAATAATAGAGGAAATTATCTAAAGCATGAAATAAAATTAATAAGAAATTTAAGAAACTGCAAATTCAAATTACTAAAAACATAATGGAATATAAAAATACGAAAATAAAATGATCCAAAACAGCTCTTTCTTTTTATTAACTGTAACATTAAATGTGTTATTTATGCCAGAGAATAGTCAAGAGCTCAGTTTGATTTTTCTGGTCAGACTTAAAGAATATAATAAATAAATAAATATCTAAAATTCCACATTAGCACACATTAGAAGTGGTGAGTCCAAGTATAATCTGAGACCCACTGGTGATTTAAGTGGCTTGAATGGACAGTTACAACACATCTAATCTCTTCTTATCTCTTCTGAGTACAAAAAGAGCTGCTATTGATCTTCTGTTCCCACATCACAACCTTTACCAAATCAATGGCCTCAGAAGCTGATGTTTTCATTAAAAACACAGAGCTGGACAGTTGGAAGCTCAGTGTTTCTGTCTAATGAGAAAGACTTCAGCTGATTCTTGCAACTTAAAGTGTCATTGCTATCGATTTCAAAACAACAGTAGCCAAATTTGAATCTCTCTCATGGAATAATCAGCAGTTGAAATTGTATCTTAGTTATTGATTGCTCGTCAAGCCGGTCTACAGTATTGATTACGAGGTTTGTGTGGGGACAATGCGGTTGCGGCTTAATCATAATCCTGACTCCTATTGTCCACAATGTAGTGCTTCAGAGTCAGTCTGCTGTTTCACAATGAATTCTAAATTCAGTGAGTCCACAGTGTGAGTAGTCTGAAAATGGCAGGCGCCAAGATGTCTGATTTTATCTGAGCCAGACTGAAGGTATGCAAAGCACTGGGACTGAAATGACACTGAAATGGAGAAATCACATCAGATGACTCTTAATAGGTAGGAGTGTAAGGAAATATCGGTATTGTGATATTTCATTTCACGATACTGTATTGATATTAAGAAGTACTGTATCGATATTTTTTTAGGTATTTATTCAAATGCAGATATGGCAGAGGTTCATTTTTGTTTTTCTTTGTTGTTCATATTTTTTGGGAATCCTGCGAGCTCTTATTTATATTCACATGGGTAATTTTGCTCTGTTGTTTGTATACTACAAAAGGTTTTACTGTTTGAAAAAGGCAGATGTTAGTGTCTTTGTTGGGATTGCACGAAAATAATGTTCTGATGTTGGAGGATTTAGGGACTGTACACTATGGACTGAAGTCCTAAAGAAGTAACACTAGCAGACCGCAAAGCAAGACGATGCAAAGAGTGAATGACAGTATTATACAAGCAAAAATATGACGCTGCATTACAGATTATTTTGTTCTCTTGCAACCTGTTTGTTTTTTTATAATACCATAACTGTGATTATTTTCCCCCAGGCTTTTCCTATCAGCGTTCCTTTATTTTCTTTCAAAATCTGTGCATTTAACAAAAAAGTACATCGATCCATTTTACCAGTGCTGCTTTTTTGTTTCATGTTTTTGTTTCATTTCCAAACATTCCGTGTTTGAATGTATTATTTTTATTCTCTTGTTTTATTTGGTATTGGTTTATTGTTTTCATTTTTCTTGTTTTTAATTGTACAGCTGTTTTATGTTTTTAATCTATTTTTGTATTTTATTCTTTTATTTTGGCTTTCATTTATTCTTCTGTGCAGCACACTGGTCCACTGTGGTTGTTTTAAAGTGCTTTACAAATAAAGAGAGAGCTTAATTGTTAATCTTCCCCCTTTAGAAAATAATGTATGCCAAATGCATAAATCTAAATCTAAATGTTATTGTTCTTGTATATTGATATTGCTTTTAAGGTGTATAATTTTAGTAAAGAAAGTGTTTGTTTTAATCATGTTTTGTCTTGAGTACAATTCAGTTAGGATTGTGAATCATCCATAACACTGGAAAAAAGGTTGTTTTAGCCATCATGTAATAATTTCTTCAAAAAAAGCCTGTTGTAGTACTTGTTGAAGTGGCGATTATGGGTACTAGTGTAAGAAGGTTTTCATAAATTTTGTGAAAATCCCTAACATCTAGTTGGAATAGTTGAAGTGAATTAGCATGAAATAACCGTAACTTGGCTTTGCACAGTTTGCCACAGTATTATATTTAGGTACTGTTAGTGGATGTCACTGTGAAGAAGAAACTCTCCCTGAATGGGAAATGGTTCATTATGTATTAATGCTTGTTTGTGTATAACCCCTGTCCGGTTCTCCCATCAGGTAATATCCATACAGTAATAAAAAAAAAAATTAATCCAACCAATAGGGAGAATTGATATAAGGTTCAAAACCCCCTTAGATCAAAACTGTCAAGCAACTCATGGCCCCAGTGTGCTTATACTGGAGGCCAAATTGCTGAACAGGACAGGGTTAAAAAAAAAAAAAAAAGGAAATGGTTCATCATAAAACCACAATTTGTTGCTTTTAGTTTCTTTTGTCTGCAGTCTTATCTTACAAAAAGAAGTAAAAAAAAAAAAAAAAAGAAAGAAAAAGGGCTTTTGGTGGAAATTATTTGTAGTTCTCAGACAAAGCCAAGCATTTTTCCACTTCACTGTCCATATATTGTTTTAACTTATACAGGACATAGCAGCTGCTTTTCCTTAACTGAATTAATAGTAGAGTTGCTTTTTTTAACTGGATAACTTTAGACAGGAATAACTGGACTGTGCCGTCTTATATCATAATGATCTCCATTTTACTTGATTTTAAGAGGAATTATACAAAGCACATCATTAAATTTAATAGTAATTGTGCCTTCTAAACTTTCGTAAAACGTTATTATTAGTTTTAAATTTCCACAGTACCAGTGCAATTACAGAGAGCTTTGCATTATGGACATGTAGTGTTAATATTGCTGGGCTAGAGAATATATGAAAGTCTGTTTAACCAGTGAAGTCTATGGTCATTGAGCTGTAAAACTCAGTTTAGGTTCAAACAGTCAACCAAAGTGAGCTTTTATGCTTGTTTACCATAACTTCTTTCATTCATGAGGCACCAGTTAGGTTTCAGAAGGGGCTAAATTCATTTATTTAACTCAAATACAGTGACTAGTTTACATAATCAGGGTTTTACCTGCAGTAGATCACAATTTGTGTCTTTAATACAGTAATTATATCACTGTACTGAATAAAGTAACACTTTCTGTACTGAACATTATAACACTGAATAATGTAACACTTTCTTATTCCTTGACAACTATTAGTAAAAGCAGGCACGTGCACACTTAAGGCTCAAAGGGTGCTTGAGCCCCTGCCCTTTTTGCCTCAATGAAAAAGTGACCTTTTTAATTGTTTTTAAATAAATAAATTCCTGTTCTGCAATTGCAAAACCGAAAAACCTGCATCTATAAGGGCGGATTGTCCCCTGCTGTGCGGACCGAACGGTCTGGTATTATCCTGAGTACTGTTGCATCCCCAGTATAGATGAAGAGGAATCCACTAAAGCTGTCTTCAGACTGACAGAGAACCATGCTGGTGCCAGTTCTCACACTTAATCTTGAACTGGCCGATATCTGCACTCTGAAAATCAGATTGTTTGAGAGATGAAAATTTGGTGTCCGACGGGCACCAAGTGAAACTTGGTTTTTCTAAGTGAACCGTGATGACATGAGTGGACATCACTAGGTCTGTGTTTGCCTACTGAGGTTACATCTGGATTCGGTGTCACTGCCGCCTTCACAGCAGATGTTGCAGCATGGCCTGGTGCAGATAAATAATGATCTGTATTAAGAGTACAAATGCTCGCAGGTAGGCTAGTCGATGATGCAATCCATAGCACTGTTATTTTCTCTGCCGTGAACACATCCGCTTTTGTATGGCCTTTTTTTTTTTTGGTGGTGAAACAACGCCCTCTGTCGATGACGTGTCATGGGCTCGCATGATGGTTTGAATGCGGGCTGTTCACAAGCAAGCACTTTGGTTCCCAGTGTAACGGTGCAGGCCGGGCTGGCCTAGCCTGTCTGGAAACGGCTAAAGATCCAGTTTGACAGATACAGTGGGAGCTAAAGCACTAACATTAGTGAAGACCTACTTTTTCTTCTCAGTTGATTAGGAATTGTAACTTTACTAATCAACCTCATCAACTCGTCTTCTGCTCTTTATCGTCTTATATCAAGTGGTAGAATGACACCTGGATGTGTGTTATGGACTTGGAGGTTTGGACACTGAAGGCATTTGTTTAGTCCTCTTTAACATGTTTTTTCTGCAATTGATGAAACCAAGTCCAGATGATGAAAATGAGTTCAGATCATGTTGGACTGCTAGTGGCTACAGTTATAAGATTGTACAGCAGTTCTAGTTTCATGCTTGCTGATGCTGTGTAGGTAGGGATGTAACGATTACCGGTATAATGATAAACCGCAGAAAAATTGCAGTATTACCATTTAAATTCTAATTATCATGATAACTGTGTTTGATTACCACACTTTTAGGGGAAAAAACCCTATGTAAAGATCTGGTTTTATGTCAAATATTTGAGTATAGTTTTAATTTAGTACAATTTTAATTTTCTATACATAATATTTGGAACCAATATTCACTTTTAAAGTCTTTGAAAAGGTTTGTTAAGCATATGTGTGTTATTTATGCAATAAATTATATACATTTTTCGAATTGGATTTTATATATATATTTTTTTGTTTTCTGGCCTGTTATGTTGACATAGTAGGTTAAAGTGAAAAATAATAAGCAGATCAGATAGATGAAGTGGTGCTTAAACAACAGATACCAAACAGGGTATAGTAAACATTTGTTATATAGTATATAAAGGCAAAAACAAAAGAACTGAAAAACGGACAAAACAGGCTCAGACCACTAAGGGTTAATATTTGAATGTTTCTGCAACAGAAGGTACATTGCGCCAATTATTTTATTTTATTTTATTTTTTATTTATTTATTTATTTTTAATACAACTTGGTTAAATTATTTCAGTGTGTGTATTAGAACTTTTTGAACATTTTGAGCACAATTTCAACAATACTGTGATAATAATGATAACCGTGATAATTTTGGTTACAATAACCGTGATATGAAATTTTCATATCGTTACATCCCTATGTGTAGGTGAAGCTAAAATCACATGATTACAGGTGCGTCATGTTTCTTCTGTGATGCAGTTTGGAACCAGAGTCTAGACTTTATAAAGATGGACATATGCCAGCACTCCAAAAGTGAAGCCAGAACATCTCAACCTCCCCCGATGGATCATAGATTTATTGAGTAATCTATAAAAAACAAAACCGATAAGAAAAATGACAACTAGGTCTGATGGAAGCTACTTAAAAACACAGAAATCACTCAGTAAAAAATTTAATGGACATCTCTGACTAAAGCTGCATCCACACTTTGGCAAAATTTCAGAAATAATCTCCAACTATTCTAACCTGTAACACAACCAAGTGACCAAATGATGCTACTTTTGGACACAGAAATTTGCTGAAAACTTGATGAAATAACAGCTCGTCTGCTGTTAACATAGTCAGTAGTATCATGATAAGAAGCACATATTATCAACAGCTGCAAACAGACACGACCAGGACAGAATCAGCTGTAGTTCGATATCAGGGTTGATTTCACAGCTGGCTGTTAATGTCTTGTTTTCTTCTCAAAGAGTCACATGAACAGAGCTGGATGAATCAGGGAAGCGCCAACACCCAACCAGGCATCGAATGTGGGTGGTTTGTCATGGTTTTGTCCGTTTACATTTTAATGCAACCCTGGACTTTGATGAACTCAACAGTTATTGTCAAAAGACCTCTTTTCCACTGCAGCATCTTTACCCAGGATTTTGAAAAACCTACATTACAGTACATTTTTGATGAAATTTACTGGGTACAAACTTTCCCTCGACCCCAAATTTCCCCTGGATAAACAATCATAGATTGGGGGGGGGGGGCAGGTTACATGAAAACTTTTTTATTTCATTTTTACATGCTGCACTTAGTGTTTTTGATAATTTAGAAAATGGAGCAAAAGAAGATAAGCTATGAGACGTGGAGAGATGATGAGGTGCTTTTGCCGAATACACTTGAAAGCTCAAAAGAGCACATTCGTCTCGCTCCAACAAGTGCATTGTAATCACCTGTCTGTCTATCTGAATACATTAAAGAACATATTTGACAAATACACTCAAAACACCCTGGACCTTGTCAAATATATACTGAATACACTCAAGAGAAATTCAAAAGAAAACTCGTTTTTGTTCAGGGATCACATTCAGCCCAGTTTGATCTCCAGGTGGACAGACGTAAAATAATAGCATAATAACCCATAAATAATGACAACTTCAATTTTTTTTTCTCTTTTTGTGCGAAAAAGTAAAATCACATTATGAAAATATACTTTTACAAACTAATATTTCTCTAAAAATGTGAATGAGCTGAAAAACCTGAAGTCTCTTAAGAAAAACAAGTGCAATTTTAACAATATTATGTCTGAGTTTATCATTTTCACAGGTGCATTACAACTTTGGGAATTTAGTGTTTGTAACTAAAATGAGTTTGATACCCTTGACTGTTAATAGCTTCAGTGAAATTTTTTCACTTCGCAAATTCATCCCACAGGCTGGATTGGAGCCTTTGACGGGACAGTTTTGGCCCACGGGCCTTATGTTTGACACCCCTGGTCTACAGTGTGATGTTTTATTGACAAAAATAAAAATATTTTCTGTCCATTTGAACTATTGATGCCATTAGTTTAATACCAAAGTAATAATCGCTAATGTAAACATCTTTATCTTTAACGTAATATTGTGTTTTCATTTTGCAGACAGGGTGAGTTTATGAACTGTACAGGACACTTAAAAAAACTGAGAGTAAAATCGCCGTTCAAACCCTGGGTTATAATTCACCCTGAGGCCCAGGTGTTTTCCTTAAAGCTGTTGAAGGCAGTTTATTGACTTCTCAGATTTGGGTGTGTCCGGTCTTCAGGGAGCAGTTCAGTACAAGGTCTGTATGTGCATGATTTAGTTACTCAGTATTTACTCAGGCATGTTGAAGCCTGAATGATGATCACACAGTATGTATCTCTGGCTGGTTTTTTATGATTGTATCCAAGATGGCGGAACTTTCTGGTGCTCCTGATGGTCTGAAAGTGTTGCCCGCTGTCATGCTGGCAGATCATCGCTCTGTCTCGTTTGGATGGGCTCTGATTTGCCGTTAACGCTGTCTGTCAGACACACAGGGCCGCTGTGCGTAGACTCCATTGTAGGGCCCAGCCTGGTTGCTAGGCAACAGAGTAAAGACCTCCTTGGCGGGTCACTGGGCCCATGTTTCTGTAGTGTGCACGTGTGTGTGTTTGTGCACGGGCGCATGTTTTTGCACGTGTGTGAGTGACAGCAGATTTATGAACACTAGTGTAGCTACAGCTTTGTACTGTATTTTGTTTATTCTTTTTTTTTGGCTACTTTTTGCTTTTTCTGTTTTCTGATACACTGCAAACAACACACAAATGAATTCTCCACCCCCTCACACTGCCTCAAACCCAGCTGTGCCCCATCCCTTCCTACACACACACACACACACACACACACACACGCACACACACAGTCTATCTTTTTGACTTCATCTCCCTTCACTCTTTCTTTTAGTCCTGCTCTCTCTCATTACTCTCTGTCTTTGTGTTTCTATCTTTCGGTCACTCCTCACAGTTTGATTGTTCATTTGCTTTGTTCTGTGCTGCAGATGGACAATTTGACATTATCTAGCCTGATTTCAGGCTTCACACTAACTCACTGCTGGCGCTGTGGTATGTACTGCTTCTTTTTTTTTTTTGTTTTTTTTTGTCCTAGTTTATGTGAGCAAAGGTAAAACTGCACCAACCTGAATTTAGTTCAAGGTATCCACTGATGACCCACCCACCCACTACCTTGCTCAAATAAACACACACAAACCCTTAAACATGTTCGCTCTGTTGCTTAACGGCTAGAGGCCTGGGGAAAGTGCTGCCAGTTGCCACAGTGTCTCATGAAAATGTAACAACAATGTGAATAATTAAGATTCAAGCAGACTGTAATGCCACCCTGTGTGTGTGTGTGTGTGTGTGTGTGTGTATATATGTACAGTATGTGTGTACCTTTTGGATATGACTGTGTTTACTTACTATTATAACGCTGTTGTTCATTATAATAGAAATGTGATGAGTGTTGTCGGATTTCATTCATGGTTCATCCTGCAAGTCACTGCAAAGTGGAAGTGGTTTAAATAAACTACTTACTGGATAAGATTTTTTCTATAAAAATACAGCAGTGATAAGAGGCTCAACCACAAAGTCTAGCTGAATTAGAGAAGACGGTCCCACACAGGTCTACGCTCTTTATTTTAATGGGTTTCTGCTGTTGGTCATGTTCACTTCTTCATCTGTAGGAAGAATCTGATCAAAATTTAAAGGGATGAATTGTACTATATTTACATCTGATCCAGAGGGAGACTGTCCCATGGGGGTCTCCAATGGTTTTTGCTTCTGAAAGACATGCTATTTGGGGTGTTATTGTAATTTAGTATCATCTTTACACACTCAAAAACATGTAGAATTAGTCTTTAAGGGCTTTCACTGTAGAAAGGCCAGAGGAAAGCAGAGGGATGGGCTCGGTGCCATGTCACCTTTTTAATGTTTATCAGTGTATTTCCAGATACAGAATGAGTCAGTGCCACTTCAATTTATATAGTTCAATGTTGTTTCTTTTAAGCAGCGTGAGTGTTTAATCTCTCCCTTTTACATGACAGCCACATTGCAATGCGTCCTGTCACAGTTTCATAGCAAACTGAAAATATTTTCACATCTATCATCATAACATGACAGATCCTTAACGTTTTGTTTTGCATTTTTGTGTCTGCAAAGCATCTAGTACATAAAACCAGTATTCATGCATTGCCTGATGTCTGCAGACGATAGAAGCTACTGTAGGAAATCAATCTGAACCGTATGGGGTCTGACTGTTTCTTTTATTTCCTCAGTGGCAAAAAATCGTTATTAAACTGCAGGCATAAAGTTACATGTCATTGTTTAGGTCTGTTCTGATATGCAGCATTCAGTTTGACACATACAGTACATGCACAAAAAGATCCAGTCGGACGTTGAAACTATGTACCAGTAGTTGTCCATCACGGAACCTGTTTATATTACCGTAAAAATGAGATAACTGGAAGTAATCACATAATTGTAATTGTCAGATCTAATGTGTTTACATGCACTGTAGAAAATAGATAATTTAAAACTTATTTTAAACATTTCATGCCATTATTGCATTTCTTTCATTCATACATACTTGTCTTCTGCTCATGTTGTAACTTTGTCACTTCCAGGTTTTTTGTTTTTTGTTACACTTGCAGATATAAAAGAATGAAATAAATCACATTAACAGACATACATGCATGTATACACCAAAGTACTGGAGTGAAAATCCGAGTGTGTTAACGGAGATTCCATGATACCATCACAGATTTGAGGTAAGGAGCAGTGTGTTGCATTATAGGCTGCTCACAAAAACAACATGCCAACTTCTGTTGTCTTCTGTAGTTTCACCGAAAAATCCAATTCGAAAATCGAGTTTTTAGAGGAGAAAATTTTTAGTTTTGCCCAAAATTATGCAGCCATACTGGAAATGTACTGAACCAAACTCTAAAATTGATGTTTGTGGTGAACTTCGAATTGTTTTGTACTGTTAGACCCTTAATAAACAATGCAGGATATCTGGAACATACCAACAAACAGTTCTTACTCTCACTTACATTCAAATTAAAGGATCTGGTGGAATTTAAAATGGCACAAATACACATGCAATATTTCACTGCACCACCTTTGGTTTTGGTTCTAGGAGACATTCACTGGATTTAACAAAGCATAAAATTCAGATTCTTCTATGGGTAAGTACTGCAGTGGTCAATAATTAGGAATGTGCCATCTAAGGCATCTCATGATTCAATTCGATTAAGATTCAGGGTGCTACGATTTGATTAATCAGCGATTATCGTGCTAATAACAATTATTGTGATTATTACAATTATAACAATTTTCGATGCATCTTTTTTCCCCCATTCAGCAATTTTTTCTCCCTCCGTGGATACTTCATAGTTTTAAAAGAGGTGTATTTGTCAGTATATATAAATTCAAGTAATCAAAACAAATTTGCCTCCATTATCTGTTATATGTTTAGGAAAACAAATAGCAAAGTGTCTTTAGAGATAAATAAGACTTATTTCAATCAGAAGTGTTTTTCACAGATTCCTGTACAAGTCTAATTAAAAATAAATAAATAATTGCTTATTTAGTTTTTCTAGCCCCTCAAAAGCTCCCCAGGAACCCACTCAAACTCTCAGACCCTCCACACACACATGCTTCTGTAGAAGACTGTAGAAAACCGCTAATTCAATCTGAACCAACACAAGCGCTACTTTATTCAGTCATAATAAATAATATCCAAACAAAATCTTTAATGAGCAGCATAAATCCCACAACAAATGAAATATTTTGCTATCCACAATCAAAGCATGCATCATGTCAGAGTTATCCTACATGCTTACCTCAGTGGCTCTTTGGTTTTGGTCGTATTGTACAGTTCGGGAAGTGCTATCTGGGCAAAATACTTTCGGTGCGGAAGTTTGTATCTGCGCTCCAGCGTCTGCATCAGAGTGCAACAGCCCTGCTTCCAAACACTAGCTTTTAAACCTGTTGGGTGAATCTGATGCTCTGTAACTGGAGCCAAACAGTTAGAGTTGGTTTTACTGGGTTCCCCCTGGTCTGTTCTTTAAGGCATCCGGGCGGCATGCGCTACTTTTATTTTCCTGCTGCGCACCACAGTTGTTCATTCATTCTTGCATTCATTCATTCATTATCTGAACCCGCTTTATCCTCATTAGGGTCACGGGGGTTGTTTGGAGCCTATCCCAGCTACTTACGGGCGAAGGCGGGGTACACCCTGGACATTTCGCCAGTTCATCACAGAGCTGACATATAGAGACAAACAATCACTCTCACATTCACACCTATGGTCAAATTAGATTAACCAATTAACCTATCAGTGCTTGTGTTTGGATGGTGGGAGGAAGCCGGAGTACCCGGAGAGAACCCACGCAGACACGGGGAGAAAACTCCACACAGAAAGGTCCCACCCCCATCGACTGGTGTTGGAATCGAACCCAGGACCTTCTTGCTGTGAGGCACGAGTGCTAACCACTGCACCACCGTGTCGCCCCCCACTGCAGTTGTATTCCTGTCATTTAGTAATTATGAAAAATAATAGTTTTTGAACATTTATGAATCATTATCGAATCATCACGTGTCGCATTGCGATGAATCTAATAATCGATGTACTGGCACAACCCTATTAATGTTTCAGCTGTAACAGATTATGTAACTCTAACTGATGCAGTAAGTAGCCTCTCATTTCTTTAACATCAAAAAGACTGGACAATGTCAGGATTGATCAGAATCATCAGGCTTGTGACAGAATGGTTCAAGGAGAATAAGACATCATGTCCACTCATGGATTAGCCTCCATAATGTCCAGACTCTAATTTGGGATGTGATGAAGACTTGATGCAGCGGTACAATTCTCTATCATCAATAATCAAAAATTAATGCAACTATGGATGGATGGAAAAAATATTATGAACCCTTATTGTAACACTACATAAGCATTATCTGACAAAAAAAATGTCCCAGTGAATGTCTCCTGTAATCAAAACCAAAGGTGGTGCAGTCAAATATTGCATATGCAACTTTTTTTTGGCCGGGCAGTGAATTACCGTAATTTCCGGTCTATAAGCCGCTACTTTGTTCCACACACTGTGAACCCACGGCTCTAAAATGATGCAGCTATTTTATGCTTTCTGGGCTAACGATTGATCCGGCTGATGAATAAGGAAATAGAGCTGCTGCACGTAAGCTTGGCATCAATGAAGCGACGGTGAGACGTTGGAGACAGGGTGAGTGTGGCTTATAGTCCGGAAAGTACGGTATACAAAGCAAGAAATAAATTACTTCCAATTAATATACAGAAATTACTCACAGATAGAGAGGGGGGGTTATGACTATAGAGAGAAGTAACATTTTGCTAGAACAAATCTTAAAAGGATGTGCATTTCATATTGTTATAGTGGTTTTGTGGAGTACAATGGAAGTTTCAAAGAGTTTCAAACTGTGTGAAAACAAAATTTAAGATGAAGTATAAAAAACTTATTTTTCAGAGATATAATGTAGGCCTAGTAACAATGAATGGGAGTACAACAGTAATAGATATTGATGGTATGCCATCTTTTGTTCTCTTTTTCAGTCATTTAATAACTGACCTATTCTTTTTTATGGACTGTAGCTGATTAGCCAAGTCATATAAATTTGGGGTCAGACATAAAGTGTTGTTAAAGAGCCATGAAATAGTTGTACACTCTGTAACTTTTTTTCTTTTTTTGGTTAACTTTCTGCCTGCAATATTCTGGAGTGTTTCATTTAAATTTGTAATTTATCTTTGCCTTTTGTTCACCTTTTATATTTTATTCCAACTTATGTTTGAAATAAAGCTCATTATCATCATCAACTCCTGTGGGTGGAGTGGGAAGTGGACTCACTGACGCTAATCACTATAAATGGGATGAAATACATTTACTAGCAACAGTTATGTTTCAGTGTGTAAAACTTGGGTGCTTCCCACTGTGGAAATGGAATGAAAGCTGCATAATATTAGGTTTTCATCAGTAGGTAATCTCCTGGAAATGAGAATCGTGGTGTTTTATTTACCTTAGCACAAATCAGTCCTATTATATTCATAGGTGTGGGTTGCCTCCATGCCTCCATACTCCTGCAGTAGCTCAGAACAGGTTTCACCTTTTTCCCCATTTTATGATGGTTATTGGATGTTGAGGTGCATTACCGTCACCTACCTATTTGAGTGTCAGCTGCTGTCAGGCAGTGGTTCATGAAGTTTAAAGACCTCTCTACTCAGAAGTCTTCTTTCATGGTCCTTCAGTATGTAGGATGATGTCTGTGCAGAGTGCAACACTGTCACATTCTTTTCACACTTATCTGCTGAAGAGGCAAAGTTTCCTTAAAGTCACCTTAAATTTGAGTTTAAGGTCTGCGCTCACAAGCAGGAGACACCACAGATGAGTTACTGCATGATTTAAAAAAAAAAAAAAAAAAGCTCAACTATTGCATAACATGTGTGATGTGCAAGAGCTGGAGCCATCACTAGCTGTGTTTCCATTTATATACTGTATGACATTTTTACCCCGCCGTCCAAAGGGGAGGCAAGGGCTGTTGTTTCTGGTTTGTTTGTTTGGTTCTTTGTTAACACTCTAGCAGCAAAACTATTGGTTGAATTCATGCCAAATTGGATTTATACTTTGCCAGTGACCCAGAATAGATGTGGTTACATTTTGGGAAAAGTAGGTCAAAGTTAAATTTTTTTATGAATTTTATAACAAATTTTTCCTCTCCCATTTACTTATAATGGGTGAAATTTCACATCTGTAAAAACATCAGTTTGTTTTAATTTACTTCAAACTTGGCACATATATAGAGGCAATTGATATGCTGACATCAGCACACACATAGACATGATGACATCAGCTGTATCCATGCCAAAATAAAAGTGTTCACAAAACAATCATAGAATTTCCCTCAAGCAATGCCCATCCTCACTCTTTGTAGTGCGCTGTCCCAAATGTCCTCCTCCAAATCTTCCCCCAGTTCATCCACCCAGTTTACCCTTACCTTTTTAAGGGTTGTGTTTTTAAAGGAAGCCATACAGTTGTTAATTCTTGAAATGAGTCCTTTAGAGTTGAAGGGGTTTTCTAACAGGTCATTGAAGCCAGAGACTGATGATGTGTATGGAAAGATGGGGTCATTATGCTGAAGGAAATGGTGGACTTGGAATTATCGAAATAAGCTGGACCGCAGAAGGACAAATTTGTTGTATGACTTATTTAAAAGTGCAGTTTGAAGAATTGTATTAGAAACTAGAAAAGCACTCGGAGAGTGCAGACCTCTTAGTCGTTGCCCCCCCCCCCACACACACACACACACACACCACCAAAACTGAATCATTTGTTCGTTGTGCCAGTATCAACATGTCCTGAAAATTTCATCAAAATCCTTCCATAATTTTGTGACTTATCTTGCTAACAGACAAACAAACAAACAAACAAATCCCGATGAAAACATAACGTCCTTGGTGGAGGTAAATATTGAGGCAATAAGCTAAATTGTTGTTTTCAACCTCTACTGGTCTCTTTTCTTTTGATTAGAGGTTGCAGCAAAAGGCCAACAACTAACTGATCTCACCATCCACTGCAGGAAATGTAATATTACTTTTTTTGTTAGATCTAAATCATATAAATTAATAAATAAAACTGGAAAATGAACATGATTCCAAAAGCCTATAATTACCCAATGGTCACTATTGGAGCCAAATTCTTTTGATACAGTTTGCAAAATATCCCATTGGCACAAGTTAATCATCCATGTTGATTAATTGCCCGTCTCTATGTTTAATTATAGGCATGCGTATAGTAACCTAAACTGCCACCTTTTTGCTGAAATCAAACCAACTGATAGAAACTCACCAACTGTAATTTACATTTTGAATATTTTTCCATTTGTTTTTGCAGTATTTCAAAGCTCAGATTCTGATCATTCTAGTGCACATTCACTAAAAATATGCCCTTTAGCAGAGCAGGAAGTATCTTGGGTCCATGGTTTATTGTATGTGTCTGTGTGCTATACTGTTATTTTGATATGGTCAACATGTAACTTATAACGGCAGAGGGAATGAAAACTATCCTTATTTGGAAAGTTCTGTCTCCAAGAAGAAAGTTTAAAAAAATCTCTAACTGCCTCCAATGTAAACCATCCGTTGCAGTGTTATGCTAGGTTGAGAATGAACATATTAATAATACGAGTATGTCAGACACTGATCAAAACTGTTTTGTGTTGTTGATAAGTGCATTGCTTAGCACAGTTACGGACACATCAGAGGGTGTAGACATGCTGCCAGTGCATGTTGTTCACTGCTGCGGCTTTAATCTTATTCTAAGTGATTATGAGGTGCCGTGGTTAAATTTAAAATCATCCAAACTGAAGCAGGAAAACTAAATATAGGCAAGACGTCGACAGCAAGGAAGGAACAAATGGGAAGCACTGAAGTAAGAGGAGCTTATTGTGCAATGACTAATGCCACATAATTGACATATTGTTTCTTCTCTGTGTTGCTTTTGTGTCGCCTTATTTGGTTTTGTGAGGAAGCCGGAGTTGACATTCGCTTTCTTCTCTCTCCCTCTGTAGTGTGCTGTTTTGTGGTCCACAAGCGCTGTCATGAATTCGTCACCTTTTCCTGTCCGGGGGCCGACAAGGGACCCGCCTCCGATGTAAGTAAAGAAAAACCACACAGACAAATGCCATTATCTACCTGTACTATTATTTCTATGCTTAAAATAAAATATGCTGATGAGTTCTGAGGTGAACCACTTTGCTCATATGTTCAGGTTAAATATTTGTGATACATGTGACCATTGATTGTCTTGTTCCACTCATTATTAATACAATTAGCTCGGTCAGCAGCAGATTTTAACGTATGTTAACACTAATGTAGTTCCTGCACACACATCTCCTTTTTTCTGCTGATCTTTCAACCTTTGTCCACTTTGAAACTTGTCAATAAAGAGAAAATGTGCTGCCTGGCTGCTCCAAGTTAATGAGCCAATATCTTCCCCCGTCTGTGAGACACTAAAAACGAACAGACTCATATACAGATCGGAAAGGATGTTGAAGTCGTACAACCTGTGTTTTTTAATTAATTAATTTTTTTTTTTTTTTTTTGCACATCGTCCAAAATTCTCCCTGTTTGTTTCTCTATTTAACATTTTAATTTTGGTGTCATGATAAAAGCTATTTTTAAAGGAGTGATATTTTGCATTTTTAAAAATGAAATTATGCATTTTAAAACATTTCCCTGTAGTCTACATAAACTGTAAATGGTCCATCTTCAACCCTATTTCTGAGTAATGACACCAGAAAGGTGGTTTTTAGCGCTGGCCCTTTAAATGCACATGAGCCACTTCAGGCCCCGCCCCCTCCAGGTTGTTGGCTGTGCTGTTCTGTCCCATTGAACCAATAACTGAACATTTTAGGTAATCATCTTGAAGTTTAGACATATTTTCAGTATGGACTACAATTATTGCGTACTCTGATAAATGTTCAATGGACTTCTTGACCTTATATGTGCAAATGTTGTGATGTAACTAGTTATCAATGTAACAATTTAAGAAGGAATTAAAACAGGTTGTAGAAATCCACTCAATTTTTTCCAGAATGAACATAAAGATAACTTTGCAGCACCTGGAGGGTTCAAATTCAAACTTTATGAACTATTCGGGTCCGCAAATACACAAATAAATGTACCAAAGACTAATAAAAGTGGGTTTAGCAAAACATGACCCCTTTAAGTGTTAACAGTGATCTCACCTTACATCAAATAACCAAAGCTGATTAATCCTTAGATGCATTAGTGGATCAAAAATGGCCTGATGAGGTTGTTTTCTTGTGATTTCTTTGTAATGAAAGATTATCATTTCATATTCCGGGTAGTTCTCAAAAAAACATGCTATTGACATCATGCCATTTAAATATAAAGTTACGTTCTATAGATTTTATGAAATTGTAGTTTTGCGTTACTACCCCAAGCTTCCATATTTGGGTCAAAATTACCGGCATTCATTTAAATTGGAATTTCATTCTACATTCATTCATTCTACATTCTACAGCAACACCGAAGGAGGTATAGACAGACACCATGGACCAGATGGTTTACGCCAACACCTGCAAACATTTTAAAATTGTTAAAAATGTTTAAAAAAATGACAAAAAATATTTCAAGCATAAAATCATTCTTTTGTGGCCAAAGTATAATATAAATGACTATTTTTAACATGACAAATGTGGCATAAAAACACTTTGTTTTTTACATGGGTCATTCTTGACCCATTTGAGGAGTGTAAGGTCCAGACATGCGTGCATCTAAGAGTTAATGTAGGTGTTTTTTGGTTGTTTTTTTTTTGGATGCACACGATGCTTTTCCCTGACGTACCACCTCAGTTCAACTCTGCTCACAGCATTTTTCTGACCAGTTTGATATCAAGCCAAATACTGGATCAAACCGGTTCACCAAATGGTACCACGAGGTTTTGGACTTGCCTCAGCAGACGCTCCCCAGTGGAACATAACGTAGAACATTTAGACTGGTTTCCATCCACTTCCATCCACTTTTATTAGATTTAATCAACTGTGGCAAAAAATAATCGTATTTATGAGCATTTCCACCTACTATGAATGTTTCACAAATGTTATACAAATATTGAGAGCTGTTTTTTTTCATCATCATGGTTGAGAATTTGGCCTGTTAAGTAGTATTTCATACCTGAGCTTTTGATTTAAGAGCTAATAAGACGTGAGGTCTGTGTACTTTAAGTAGCTGTTGTTCCAAACCAAACAGAACTGCTGCTCTGGATCTTATAATGTTGCTTCCAACTCTTTCACAGTTTGTCAGATCTGTTTACTGTCCTCTTTCCTATTTAATTACTGCTTCTGTTATTTTACATTTTGCTCAGCATCATGTTTTTTCTTTTGTCAGCTTCTCTTCACGTGTTTAAAGCCTTGTCTTATTGTTATTTTATGGTTAATGGTGGTGACGTTGTGCTTCAGATTAATGAATTACCTCTGAGCTTCCTGTTTTGCTTTGTTTGCCAAAACACATTGGAAACTGAAGTGCAATACAAATCAAGTAATTATAATTACTTCTCTCAACAGTTCTTCATATATGATGGTATTTAGTTGTTGTAAAACTGTGAAACTGTATTTCAGTTTCTTTTAATCATTCAAGGATCTCATTGAGTTCTGTATCACTGACATACGATATTCACTAAATCTGATTACATTACACTTAATCACATCGACCTTTCATTGTCATATTTATTTTTCCACATCTCTCAAGCATATATTTTTTTTCCTATATTTAATTTTTTTCCCTCAATTTTTCAGCTTTTCCATTTTTTAATGTATAAACTGAAAATGCAAATAAAAACAGCTAGCTGGAGATTCATTCTTTGTCAGAGCTGAAGAATGACACTGCAAAGACTCCAATAAATGTAGTGATGCTAATGCCAAGAAGAAGAAGAAGAAGAAGAAGAAGAAGAAGAAGAAGAAGAAGAAGAAGAAGAAGAAGAAGAAGAAGAAGAAGAAGAAGAAGAAGAAGAAGAAGAAGAAGAAGAAGAAGAAGAAGAAGAAGAAGAAGAAGAAGAAGAAGAAGAAGAAGAAGAAGAAGAAGGCTTCAGATCAGACATTTCAGACTTGAGTCTGTCATGTCTCCTCTTTTTCACTTTCTGAAAAGAAGTTGTCATCTTTGGCCTGACAGTAAATTCTTCGACTTGTTAGACATCGGTTTAAGCTTCTACATAGGACCAAACCTCTACTAAATGTACATGGACTGTTGGGATGACATTTTTACAGCGCTTTTCCTCTTTGATAACACTCAAAGCACTTTACACAGTGTTGCACACATTGACACACCAGTGAAACTGTTTAGATTCCCCTTAGCTTTTGCATCACTGCAGCTGCTATTCTTCCTCAGGTCTTTACATTACAATTTACATCTACATTACAAGATCATAGAATTACAATTATAGGTTCATTTGAAAAATACAAGTTCCATATGTCTGCATACAGTAGATGATAACATCCAACAGAATGCCATTGAATCCTCTCCATCCCAGATGTTTCTCTTTGTTTTAGTGCAAAAAAAAGTAAAATTAAATTATGAAAATGCTTACATTTACAAACTTCTGCATGCACCATCTGCATTACAACTTACAGATCACATTGGATCTACAGAAGCACAGAACATTTACTAACAGGCAGAATATTGTTAAAAGTTTGGAGTTTGACACCCTTGACTGTTAATATCGTCAGTGTAATTTTTGCACTTTGCGAAGTCTATGGGCCAGATTGTACTCTTTGATGGGCTGGATGTTCTACTCATCATTTTTCGGTTTTCTGTCAGTTGTGGGACATATCTGGTACTTTTTGGTGTCGCCTCTATTGAGGTTCCATGTGAAAACACTGCAGAATTACTGACTGAACAGAGAATCATCAGTATCTGCGTTGTCACTGTCTGAGACAGAACTGAACAAACCCGTCATGTTGTACTTGCCAAACTCCTTTACTCACTGTAAATTCATTCACTGAGGTAAAAATGATGAGGACCAATGCTGCAACAGTTTTTTTCATGCAGCGTTGCTATGACGACCACCGGATACTAAATGCAGTAGAAAACCAATATAAAACAGAACGTGTCTTGCGTTCACTTGAAAACCCTCAGCCTGACTTATCAGGTACACTACTGCCCCCAGTAGCCTGACTTATCAGTGCAAGCCAAAGTTTTTGGACAGACAGACAGATGGACAGACAACCAGCTGAGGACAATACCCTGTGGCCAGTGTGGCCGAGGGTAAAAACCAGAAGAACCAAGTAGAGTTGAGCCAGTGTCATGTAAATACCAACAGAGGTAGTAGAGAAGTGAAGTAAGTCTTATACCCATGGAAACACTGACATTTTAGACATTGGTATTTGCTTCAGTTGTTTTGGTGCCAGTGTAGGAAACACCTTTGACGCTGTTAACACTGTTGACAATGCCCCATAGACCAATGACGTTTGGAACAGGAAGAAGAATCCCATTTCATTTTTTCCACAAAGATAACATTGCATTGCTCAAACTCTCCCAGTTGAATAATCATGATAATAATAATGTGTATCATGTACCATGTGCCTGTCTGAGTTACAGGCCTGTGTACTGAACGACATGGAGCCACATGTTTATCACAATCTCTCCAGGTGCTTCACAGAAAGAATGTAATCACAAAGCTGCAAAAGGAAAAATACTGCAGCTTAAATTGATTTACTTCAAAATTCTGGTGCAGTTTTTGATGGATTCATCAGCAACTGCAAAATCCCTCTGAGTCATACCTCTTGACTTACTATTTCTCCATGGCAACGGCGGCCAACACTCATGAGAATTGTAATATTCTGACCTTGTCCGCTGTATCAAAAAACCTGATTTTACGATATATACAAAGTTGATGTAATTACAATTGAGGGTCAGAACTTAGTAGAGTAGTAGTAGAGTCTTGTGTTTCTGCTTTATGTAACAGTGATGATTTTGTTAAAAGTACAAGAGAAATGGTCCGAACAAAAACAATCCAATCCACTAGCGACTCCTCCGACTTCACGACTCTATAAAGAGATGATCTCCTGGTTTGGTGTTGAAGACGTTGGCAGGCCTGCACAGAGCTCTTACCCCAACTTCATCTAACACCTTGAAGAAAAACTGGAACACAGACTGAATGCCAATCCGTATCACAAATCCCTGCAGCCATGTTCCAAAAACCTTGTATAAGTCCTTTCTTGCAGAGTAGGTTAGGTTAGGTTATCTTTATTGTCCCAGAGGAGACATATAGCAGCGCAGTGCACATATAAATAAGTTACAAAAAGACAACAAACCTCAACAAAATAAGACTAAGTGAGAGCAGAGAGTGGGGAATTACATCAAGTAGTGAAGACAAAAGCACAAGGAATCCTTCACAAATCAATCACATTTCAATAATGTTCAGACGACCACATACTTTTGATGATGTATTTCCACTCCTCTGCAAAGAAATCATCCACCCTAAGTGTAGGATTTGACGCCACTAGAGGAAAAGTGAGAACGAGTTTGGGTGAACTGACCCTTTAAATACAGACGATCGGTCAACTGAGAACCCAAACCTGGAGATTTAAATCTTTTAATGGGTCAAAGAGCTGAAAAAGAAGAAGTTCACACCAATGTCTTGGGTTACGTCGATGTTAAATCTGTGGGTGAACTTCTCGTTGAAGTGTCTCTTTGTGATTTTATCTTTAATCTCTGCAGGATCCCCGGAGTAAACACAAATTTAAGGTGCACACTTACTCCAGCCCCACCTTCTGTGACCACTGTGGCTCCCTCCTGTACGGGCTGATACACCAGGGCATGAAATGTGACCGTACGTACACACACACACACACACACACACACATTTGTGATCACAATAAGGCCATAAGCAGAAGTTGTCATATGATCTGCTTTTTAAGTGATACAGTGGGTTATCAGCAGTATATGGTATGAATAGGGGAAAAATAAAAACTTAGCCGCCTTCCTTTTTGACAGGTTTATGTTCTGATTGTGTCTAATCCCTATATTTACAAAAGACTTGGTTTGGAATTAAGAGGTTTTGCAGAAGTCCAGAGCAGAAGGTGCTTGGTCATGCTGCCCATTACTTTATCTAGTTTGGCCAATCTATAGTTGTTGTTTTTTTTTACCCTTATTTTTTATTAGTTATTTATCATTTTGTCATACAGAACATAAACAACAATCGGCGACAGATAATAGTCACAATCTAATAGTAATGATCTTTTTTTTTTTTTTTAACTTGTATTTTATTAGTTTTAAAAGA
The DNA here is from genome assembly GCF_902148855.1 of Sphaeramia orbicularis. Classification (NCBI taxonomy): domain Eukaryota; kingdom Metazoa; phylum Chordata; class Actinopteri; order Kurtiformes; family Apogonidae; genus Sphaeramia; species Sphaeramia orbicularis. The sequence continues at coordinate 22,977,916 of NC_043957.1, forward strand.
ACAACAACAAAAAGAGAAAACAACAATATGAATAAGTCTGGGTAGCACAGTCTTATCAATTATTTTGCTTATATAATCTCCATTTTTTTCCACTTTTTGTTCATTTGTGGTTCTTGTAGTCTCAATCTCTGTGTTAGTTTTTCCATTAGAAATATGTCCTTGATTGTATTTATCCATTGATCCTTTGATGGCACATTCATATTCCCCCAGTAGTAATGATAAGTTAGGTTACAGTTATGAAATTAATTACTTTTTTAGATCAGCAGTTTATATAGCATGTCACAGGACTATGAGATAAACCACATATTCATTGTATTTAAAGAAACTAATCCATTTTTGCCCCATCTTATCGTGTAATGTTCAGCTTGCAGCCTCAGCATAAATATTAATCTCTTCATTTTGTGAATTTAATCAACAATTTTCAACCAGTCCTCCAGCACCAGTGGATCAAGTTGAAGCCATTTATGAGTGGTCGTTATCTGCACGTTTTTTTATGTTTTGTTATGTATGTACAACAAAACCCTGTTTCAGTGTTTTTCAGCTCACCTCTTTTTCTCAAAACCGTTTGGCCATGACATGCAAATAAATTTGCTAGTGTAAAGGCAAAGGCAGAAATGGAAGAGATGGTGTGCTTCACTGTGCTCAGTCATGAATGAAACTACTAATGGTTACTCTGGACATACACACGTCCTTTGTTTCAACTGTTTGACCCATAAAACAAACTTTTCATGTGTAAGGTTTCTTTTTTCCTGGTCAGGAGCTGATGAAACAAACACTTGCAAAACATTTTTGTTTTTACTTCCTCAACAGTACACGTCTAGTATTTCTGGGGAGGTGCCTTCAAACAATATTCTCTTGTTTCTTAGTTTAGAGCAGTGGTTCTAACCTTTTTTGGTTCATGACCCCATTTTAACATACATTTTTGGTGACCCCAAACATTCAAGACTTTTTTTTTTTGGTTAAAATTAATTTGTTTTTTGATCATGTAATAGTTTGCTATACTATGTTGTAAATAAACATTAATTTTAGACAACATTTAGGCTATATAATGTATATTATTATGGACGGAGGCAGAAAAGCCAGGTGTAGATTACTGCACAAAGTGAGAATTTTATTTTCCTTGGTCAGGATATGTACAGTCAGTCCAGCCTGTATTTCCAAGGCTGACAATTAATACTGAACAAACAATAACTCAAACTGAATTATGAAAGAGCTGCAGCATCTGAAACTGACCACAATGAACAATTGAAAGATAAACAGAACCACAGTGCTTCAGTTTCAGCTTCAGAGTTTGTCATGTCTTTTATGGATTGGGATTGTTTCTCTCAACTCACCATATATTTTTATTAGTAAGTATTTTTTTTTTTTTTTTAGTTTATATTTTATCAGTTACTTAAAATTTCAGGCGACCGCATTTTAATTCCAAGCGACCTCACGTGGGTCCTGACCCCAAGGTTGAAAAACACTGGTTTAGATCATTCATGTCCATATATCTAAAAATATTAAATAGACTTTGTGCTCCACCATTTTGATCAAATCTAAGGAATAACCAACAAGCATCAGCAATAGTACAGTCACTCTGAATTAAAACACAAACGAAAATTCAATTCAGTTCAATTAAATTTTATGTATAAAGCACATTTCATGCACAAGGTAGACTCAATGTGCTTCACAATAGGTATATAACAAAGAAAACAATAATAAAATAAAGAGTGCAGGTGCAAGTAAACAATCATATGTACACACATTTAACGTCACACGTGCCCACATACCCACACATGCACACACACAAAATGAAAGGATTTACCTACAGATTGATGACAAACTTGACATTTTCAAGAATTTTCCAATAAGACTCAATGTTCTTAATATGTTGTAACATTGTTTTTAATTACATAACGGTAACTTCTTCTAATTTCTTACTTTTAAAGTCATGCTAAACGTATAAAACTGATATGATAGCAGCAATAGGACGTTGAAATACAGTTTTCAGATATCTATACTTTATCTGGTTATTTAATTTGACAGATTTTTACTTTTGAACACAAATATCTGTGTGATCTACTCCTTACATTTTCTAAACAGATGGGTCACTTAAGTTTCAGTACATTTGAGGGGAATTATCCAATTTTATTTTGCATCACTGCCTACCTTCCTAACATCAAGACTAATTCTAACCTGAATGAATAAATGAATAAATAACATGTAGGAAAGATAATCCCAGAATATCACACATGACAAACAAAACAAGATGCACCAAGATGAAACAGGGACTTGATCACAGGAAATACATCAGACACTGAAAGCTGATCTACAAACACTAATTTAATCATTTTTAGTATTATACTATTTGAAATTAGACTGGTGTAAAAATCTGCATTATATTTATGTGATTCATAGTTTGACAACATTTCAGACTCTACTTTTTCACTTCTACCACAGTCAAGACTTTGAATCAGTTCTTATTCAAATATCTGTACTTGTACTGGAGTAAAAGTGTGGAAATTTTTCCACCTTAGCTGTCAGAGTATTGAAATTTGAGTTGATGATTAATTTTTATACAAATAATCACGATTAATAATATACTAGCCTTTTCTGTTAACCTTATAGCAGCACTGTTGTAAAAGATAATAGTTTAATTATGGACACAAGAGTTATTGGCATATACTGTCAAAACATGTAAAAACCAGGCACAACAAACCCCGCCCCTTGCATATATTTCGCCCATTACAAGTAAATGGGAATATTTTAAAAATTCATAAAAAATTTGAACTTTGACCTACTGTTCACAAAATGTAATGAGATCCATTCTAGGTCACTGGTGATGTATAAAGTCAATTTTGTATGAATTCAACCAGTAGTTTTGCTGCTACAGACATATGAAATTTCGCCCATTATAAGTAAATGAGGGGAAAAAAAACATTAAAAAAAAAAAAAATCATAAAAAATGGAAACTTTGACCTACTTTTCCCAAAATATAATGACATCGATTCTGGGTCACTGGCAATCTATAAACCAAATTTGGTATGAATTCACCCTATAATTTTGCTGCTACACACATTTGAAATTTCACCCATTATAAATAAATGGGGGGAAAAAAGATTTTAAAAATTCATAAAAAAAATTGGAACTTTGACCTATTTTTCCCAAAATATAATGAGATCTATTCTGGGTCACTGGCAAGGTAGAAACCCAATTAGGTATGAATTCAACCAATAGTTTTGCTGCCAGAGTGTTAACAATCAAACAAAGAAACAAACAAACTATCACTTAAATCCTCACTTAAATATACAAAGCCATCACTGCAATACTGAAGGAAAATAAACTGCTGGGATGTTAGTTCTCCACTGAACTTAAGTCATTATAAGAGAACCAAGGAAACGATGTGATCTAATGATAAAATGTGTCACTTCTACTTGTAAATGGAGATTATTATGTTAAATCAGGATTATTTCAGAAAATATAGCACTTATTTGGATCTTTACTATGTAGCTCCAAACCTTTACATGTTTAGCAGAAACAGTTTCTACTAATTCACCTGTTTTGTGAGAAAATAGATTTAAAATCATCTTTGATTATTTTGACTTTCCTACACCTTTTCTATTTGTCTTTGATCAAATTTCTGTTGTTGGCAGGAACAGGAAGTGGGTTTCATGAATGCAGTGCTCTCTGCACCTATAGCCAACTTTATTTATGGCTTAGGTGTTCCTCATTTTACTGGCAGGTCATGGGTGGACTTCATCAGACTGTGGGTTTAATTCAGTCTGAAAATGAAAATGAGATGAATCCTGTCTGCAACCAGTAACTGGTGTGGCTGTAAATCATTTTCATTACTGTCATTCATTTCTTTGGCTTAAACTAAGCATCAGAAATGATCTCTGGCAGAAAAAGACTGAGAAGAAGCTTTGTTATCCAATGCAAGAGCAATGGAAATTAATCTTTTTAATAAAATATGGACGTTAAAAGTCAAATAAGTTAAAAACATAGAACAGCGCATGGGACAATACTTAGGATTATTAGCATTATGGAGTGAATTAAAAACATTTGACCTTCCAGAGATTTGTACAAACTTGTTAATAATATTGATGCCAGGTGATGATTTTTTTTTGCTTTGTTTACATTATTAGTACACACTATACAGCATTTCAATAATCAGTGAAAATAAACTTTCCATCAGTTAAAATTCAGCATCATTTAAGTGTAAGAAATGTCCTCCGGCCAGCAGAGCTAAAAAAAAAAAAAAAAAGCTTAAGAAAAACAAACAATACCCATCTGTTTCCCTGCAAATAAAAGTAAAAGCATTTGATTCCATAGTTTTTTGTTTGTTTTTTTTTTTACTGCAGAAAGACGAATCTAGTCAACTACAACTTTACAATCTGTACAACATTCAACACTGAGTAGTAAAACAAAAACTCTGTAAAGAAACACCTTAATAAAATGATAGGCCTCACACAGAACAACAGAGGACATAAGACAGGAATAGATTCATTTTCCTGGACGTCTGTCAAAATTACAATATGCAAAACAGGATGGCAATATTAAAAACAGACTGTAAATGAGTACAAATGTAAAAGAATATCCGGCAGAATGTCGAGCAATTTCTAGATGAATGAAGAAAGACAAGTCACTGATTTGCTTTTCTTTTTTTTTTTTTTTTTTTTTAATTTTTTTATTCTTTATTTGGTGGTAGACAAAGTATTGTGACAGGGGTAACGAAAACAAATAAACAAACAAAAGAGAATTCATAACACATAGACATTAAGCAAAACAAAAATGGATGCAAACAAAGGGCGACTTACAGGTGCGTTTGTATCTGTGCCTGCGAGTGTGTGTGTGTGATTATTTATGATTTTTTTTGTGTGGGTGGTGCATATTCAGGTGGACACCGAAGAGAGAATGGGAACAAAATTGCCAGTTTAATAAGTAAAAGGGTTAAAGGATATGGGTATACAAAAATGAGAAATCAGAAAAGGGTTTTAAATAATATTATAGACAGAAGCTTAGAGGAAAAAGAAAGGAAAAAAAAAAAAAAAAGACGTAAAATCAATAATCCCAAATACAATAATAGTGACTGCCTTTTCCCTCTCTACACCCCCCCCCCCCCCAGGCTGGTAGCAAGTTCACTTCCTGCCCCTTCAAAGCATATATATATATTCTCATTTGCTCTTCTATTGGAAAAACTAAAAAGATAATTAAAAGCCTTTAAAACATCAGTGGGATAGTTTGACTTTGCGTTCAATACGGGATAAAATATTCTTTTGTACCACATCAAACGCTGCTCTGGGTCATCCATCTTTAAGTTTTAATGGGGAGTGAAGCTGAGCAGGGTCAGACTAACAGCGTATTGAATGACTACTTTATTTCATTCATTGACAACAGTTTAAAATGACATCAGGTAGAAAAAAAAAAATAGTGAGTTCATTTTAATGCAAAAAAATGCAGCAGTAGATTACCTTCTCCTAATCCACCTCTGCAGAATTTAACACCCCCCACTGATTGAAGAGTGAAGTAAACAGCAGTGTGACATCTAGTGGACAGACTAAGCACTTACATACAGCTGAACATTGGGGACATTATACTATTGAATATTAAGAAAATGCTTATTTATCCTGTTTAATTTAAATGAATTAATCCGAGGTGTAGATTGAGGCTGAACAAATGTAATAGTGTCATCACTGATTTATGTCGTAGAATGGTTTCCAATTTAGCTGCTGATTGTCTTTAACATTACAATATTGGTGATAATAACATGGGATGTAACAATAAATATTAGCAAAACTAACATTTAAAAGGATAGAACCAGGTTTTTTTCCTCACTATGCTTAAGACATGAACTAAAAATGACCAAAGTAGTTGCTAAAATGTCTTAATTAATTACATGATTAATCTACAGATCATTCAGCACTGGTGAACTGCAGATTTACTCTATATTCTTTACTTCTGTGCACCTTAACAGTTTAGATTTACAATACATGATAGCAAAGGAGTTAGAAGATAAAATTAAACAACAAAAAAAGATAATTATCACAATATAAAAATACAGTTATTTTTATATCTTTTGGGTTTATTTTTGTTTACAATGTTAGCAAAATACTGAATGGTTTGTTTAACTTAATTTTACTTGTGCGTATGTTCACAGTGAGCAAACATTTCATTATTGTAAGAAAATATTCTAACATTTCTGAAATATTTGCAAACAAATCTAAAATAAAAAAGCACGTAAGTATCTGTTTTCTTTAATTATCAGCATTTAAACTTGCAAGAAATCAGATCGCTATTTATTTATTTATTATTATTATTTTATTTTAAGAGACGCAACATCTTCCAGTCACATTAATCTGTTACATATTCCTAACAGTTTACATATTTAAAAATACATTCTCCATCAAACAAGGCACAGTGGGGTTAATATGTTTCTGGTCGTCTCTGTCCCACTTTCTTTCGGATTAAAACTGATTCTCTTTTTTTTTCGATTACTAAATGCATATATGTCGTAATCTGACATTCATTGTGATTTTTTATTTTTATTTTTATTTAACCAGAAAGTCCCTTGAGAATTTAAATTTGCGAGTAAGACCTGTCAAAGAAGGCTCAGCAGCCCATGCAAAACTCATAAAAATCAAGCATGACAAAGACGTACATATTATAACACAGGTAAAAAACAAAGATGGGAAAAAAAAGAGGGAATGTACATGCAATAAAATCTGGTGTAGGAGTAAGTAATTACATTTTTTTCTTTTCAGTTTTAGTAATAATTAGCAATATTGACTGATATGGAAATGATTTTCATGCTAATATTTTTGGCCATTTTCACCCAGTTATCTGTTTTTACCACCTAAATGTTTGAACTGTTGTCGAATGTGATAAAAGGTGCATGTGTGTTTTTGTGTCTCAGATTGTATGATGAACATCCATAAGCGATGTGTGGCCAACGTCCCCAGCCTGTGTGGGACCGATCACACAGAGAGGCGAGGACGCATCCACATCTCTGCCCAGATCACGGAGGACACCCTAACCGTCACCAGTGAGTGTCTCATCGCTGTTGATTTTGACTCTGACAGTGGGGCGCTGCCTCTCTCAGCTCTGTATCAGTCCAAAATAAAACTGGAAAGTCCATTAGCCGATCGATAATCCAACGATTGACCCACATCTTTGTCCATGTGCCTGCCAGCCCTCCCTCCCTCAGACAGCTTTAGATTGATTATGGAACAGAAACTAAACTGTTGTTAAGTGTTCTCAAATGTGGCCAGAGTTATTTAGGGCAGCTCAGATGTTGGAGTGTTGCACCAATACTTGCAGACTCATATCCCACTGTCCTCTGTAAAGGACACATTTTACACAATGGTCTGTTTTCTACTCTTTTTTTTTTTTTCCCTGACATTTATTTTTATCCATGTCCTCTACACCTCCAGTCAAAGAGGCTAAGAACCTGGTGCCCATGGACCCCAACGGCTTGTCAGACCCCTACGTCAAACTCAAGCTGATCCCGGATCCTAAGAGTGAGAGCAAGCAGAAGACAAAGACCATCAAATGTTGCCTCAACCCCTCCTGGAACGAGACCTTCACTTTGTGAGCATTAGATATTATTCAATTCAAAATATCTATGAAGGGATTTTTTTGGAATTGAACTTCTTTACAGTCGCAGAACAAAACAAATACATGTACAAGTGAACTTGGTCTTGTTTTCTTTCGGTTTTTGCTTGTGGCTTCCATATGTTTTACACTGGCGGCCTAATGTCCTTTGACCACCCAAAATGAAGTGAATGATTCCTACCTCACCTGGTTTTGCCCTGTGGGGGATCTATGGCTATGTTCAGACTGCAGGCAAATGTGGCCCAAATCCAATTTTTTTTTTTGCCCATATGCGACCTGTATCCGATCTGTTAAAGACAGTTTGAAGAGCACAAATCCGCCCCAGGCCACTTTCATATGTGGTCCTAAATCCAATACATATTTGATATTTTGCAATGTGGCTTCAGTCTGAACAGCCAGGTCGCATTTATCTGACCTTTACGTTATTGAAATGCAACAAACGTCACAATTCTGAGTCCCAGGAAGAGGAGCGGTGGGAAAAATAACAACATGCTGAGACAAGATGCCTCCATATTTTTACTTCTGTAAACACAGTGCGTGCCTGCGTGGTCACGTATTACGTCAGGACCTCTTTTGCGCATGCAGGTCACTTCAGGGTCGCATTCAGTTCATACTCAAAACTGATAGAAGTCACATTTAATGTGTAATATGAATGAGCACACAAAAAAACGCATTTCACCAAAAAATCCAAATTGTGCATTAAGACCTGCTGTCTGAACATAGTGTTAGTCAGGAAAAAAAAAATCATTATGCACATATTTATTTTAGTTAAACGATAATCTTACAAGTTAACAAAAGCAGTTTGTTTGTTCCATGAAAATATCTACATTTACAAACTATCCTTTAAAAAATGTGAATAACCTGAAATGTCTTAAGAAAAATAAGTGCCTTTTTAACAATATTCTGCCTGTTACTAAATGTCTTGTATATTTGTAGTTCCACTGCCATCTGTAAATTATAGTACACGTGTAAATGATAAGCTGTTCAGGTTATTCAGATTTTTTAAAGGATAGCTCGTAAATGTAAACATTTTCATAATGTAATTTGACTTACATTATTTACTCTAAAACATAGAGAAAAGTTTGGAGTTGACATTATTTATAGATTATTCTGTTCTTATTTTCCTGGTCTGACCCACTGTATGACACCCCTGAACTGAAACAAGTTTGACACCCATGATATAAAATGTTAGTATGGATTGTATCTACTACTGAATTCCACCATATGGTCAAGATCATCAGTTCTGGGAGAATGAGACATGATTTCCACACATGGATTAGCCTCCATAAAGTCCAGACTCTAATTTGGGATATGATGAAGTCTTGATGCAGCGGTCTGATTGTCCATCATCAAAAATCAAAAATGAATGCAACAATGGATGGAAAAAAATATTATGAACCTTATTGTGACACTACATAAGCATTATGTGGAAAAAAGATGTTACTGTGAAATGTCTCCTGGAATCGAAACCAAAGGTGGAGCAGTGAAATATTGTATATGTGACTTTTTTTTTTTTTTTGGCTGGACAGTGTATTTTAAACTGACAAACATCATATATGTAAAGAGTGGCACAATTCAGACAGGATGAAAAAATTATTTGTCTCTCTCTTTTGACTACCATTCATATTTTTTCTAAAATTAATTCCCATGGGGCACAGCGGGTGGAAGAGGACGTCAGTTGTCTGTGTATGCAGCCTCCTCATTCAGTTTTCCCCTCTCATCAGACTAACATGACGGGCAGCCATGGCTCAGGAGGTAGAGCGGGTCATCCAATAACCGATGGGTTGGCGGTTCGAATCCTGCTCTGTCCTAGTCATGTGCTGTTGTGTCCTTGGGCAAGACACTTCACCCACCTTGCCTCCAGTGCTGCTACTCACACTGGTGTATGAATGTGTATAAAGTGTATATACAAATAGATACATATGTATACAATGTATATACAAATGTAATACAAATTGGCAGCCATGCTTCCGTATGGCTACATAGGTACGCTACAAACAAAAACTTAAGGATATTTCATTTTATTTTTGTCATTTTTTTTAAATTTTTTTTTTGCCATTTGTAAATAAAACTATGTCTGGTCATTAAAAAAATGTGTTTCAATTCACACACAAAAAAGTAATAAAAAGCACTGTGCAAGAATCCCAACTGAGAGAAATAGCCCCAAAATTAAAAATATCCTTAACTTTTTGTTTGTAGTGTAGTTTACCACCACCAGTGTGTGAATGTGTGAGTGAATGAATAATGAATCCACTGTATGCACTTTGAGTATGCGTTCGTAGAAAAGCGCTGTGTAAATCTAATCCATTATTATAACATATAGCATTTGTTGAGAGTGAGATTTGTGGACCTCTTATCTATGAAAAGTCTATATTTGACCAACGTCTCCACTCGTGGTATCGGTTTTCTAAAGTCTAAGTGGAGCCACGAAAAGGTTCCTCTCAGACCACTTGAACATCAATGTCCTGGTTAGTGTGGGATTCTCCTTTCACCAGCTTGTACTTGATGATGTTGGTTTCAAAGAGCCCTGGTTTCCATACATTCCATCCATTTTCTGAACCACTTAGTCCTTGTGAGGGTCAAATACCAACAAAAAAATATACAGATGAACAACCATCCACTGTCATATTGCTCCGGATCCCATAGATCTCAATTCATTTCTTTTTTTTGAGACATTCTGGTCTCATTTGCTCTCTAATAATGGACTCTCTAATAAGTCTGAAGGTGGCCCTCTAGTACATTAGTGTACTATTAATACAATTTTAGAGCTCGTAGAAGCTTTGACGTTTGTTGAGTGGGTGGTTGCTTTCCTGTTGATTCAGACTTTAGTGCTTAGATTGTATTTTCAGGGTAAACATTAGGTGCATAACTAGTTTACCCCCATTTAAAGCACAATATCTCTCAATACCGGTTTTACAGAATGATGCAGATTTGGCTTCAGTTATTCACAAAGAAGAACCTAAATATGGTGGAGTGCAGTAGTAGATACAACATACTAACAATTTAAATCATGGGTGTCAAACTTGTTTTAGTTCAGGGGTGTCATACAGTGGGTCAAACCAGGAAAATAATAACAGAACAATCTATAAATAATGTCAACTCCAAACTTCTCTCAGTGTTTGAAAGTAAAAAATAAGTCAAATTACATTATGAAAATGTTTAAACACACACACACTTTTTTTTTTTGTTTTTGTTTTTTGTTCATTTGTTTTATTTTAGCTACCTTTTTTTTGTTTTGTTTTGTTAATTAGACAATTGTTTTATCTATTCCGCACTGATTACTTGTCAGTACTGGATTTACATTAAGGATTGTCTTCTTTTGGGTAGGGTGGGATTGTGGGAGGGATAAAAAGAAAAATGAAAGAATGGAAGTCCTTTTTATCACATTGCAATGTCATGCCTGTGAAATTACTTCTAGTAAAGGAAGTTAATTAAAAAAAAAAAAAAAAGAAAAGAAAATGTTTACATTTACGAGCTATCCTTTAAAAACCTGAATAACGTGAACAGCTTATCATTTACACATGTACTACAATTTACAGATGGCAGTGGAGCTACACATACACAAAACATTTAGTAACAGGCAGAATATTGTTAAAAAGGCACTTATTTTTCTTAAGACATTTCAGATTATTCACATTTTTTAGAGGATAGTTTGCAAATGTAGATATTTTTCTGGAATTTAACATTTTTACACTAAAACAAAGAGAAAAATTTGAAGTTGTTTTTCTGATAGTACTTTACTGGTTGCACCCACTTGAGATCATATTGATCTGTATGTGGCCCCTGAACTGAAAAGATTTTGACAAATTCATCCAGTGGGCCAGATTGAATCCTTTGGAGAGCTGTATATTTTACACCCTGCTTTAAAACAAATACATTTACATTTATGCATTTGGCAGACACTTTTTTCCAAAGCCATTTACAAGGGAAAAATATAGGAAAATATCAGGAAAAAGTTTTGAACTTAAATGTTTCTGCTTGTCATTTTATCCCAAATCTTGTGTCACTCCTCAGCAACCTCAAAGAAAGTGACAAGGATCGCCGTCTGTCCGTGGAGGTCTGGGACTGGGATTTAACCAGCAGGAATGACTTCATGGGATCTCTGTCCTTTGGGATCTCAGAGCTACAGAAACAAGGAATAGATGGATGGTAAGACAATCAGGAAGCAGACAATTAGACAGGAACAGGCGGCCTGTCATAGTCTGGTAGTCATCCTAGAATAGATGTGATGTTGCTCTGTTTTATTGTAGGTATAAGCTGTTGTCCCAGGAGGAAGGAGAATACTTTAATGTTCCCGTCCAGCCAGATGGAGAGGATGGAAACGAGGAGCTACGACAGAAGTTTGAGGTGAGATGCACCAGCACAGATAAGTTTGAGCATACATGTTCTTTTCATTATATTCTACTTCCTGTTTTATTCCTTTTTTTTTTTTTTTTTTTTTTTTGTCTCCCCAGAGATGGAAGGTAGGTCCAGGGAAGCCCACGGACTCTTCCTCCTCTTCCTCAGTTTGCAAATATGACAGCAATGGTAATCAGGACCGCGTCAAGCTCTCCGACTTCAACTTCATCATGGTTCTGGGCAAAGGCAGCTTTGGAAAGGTGATGCACTCGCAGACACTGTCACCAGCATCTGGAAAGAAAATGAAGCCAAAGGTCACCTCATTACTGTCTCTCTTCTGCTGTTCAGGTGATGCTGGCTGAGAGGAAGGGCACAGATGAGCTGTATGCCATCAAGATCCTAAAGAAGGACGTGGTGATTCAGGATGATGACGTGGAGTGCACAATGGTGGAGAAGAGAGTCCTCGCTTTGTCTGGAAAACCACCTTTCCTCACTCAGCTGCACTCCTGTTTCCAAACCATGGTAGGGCGCCATATTCCAGCGGTCACAGACATGAATACACACCTTAATAAATTGTTTTTTATAGTTAAGACTAAGAGAAACTTCTCACAAATGCACTGCAATAATATGGAAAATCTGTAGCAGAACACTGTGTACATGGAGTCCACCATCAGTTATTCATGTACTGGTGTTCCACCTTCCGAAAAATGTACTTCTGATAATACCAGAGGGAAAAAGATACCTGGGACAAACATATATTTATGTATTTATTTTGAAAAAAAAATTAAGCAAATTTTCTGACAAATCTGTGTTTGGTTTGAAACTGTTCCAAATCCGTGGAAATTTCTAAACAACATGGATAGTATTAAACTGAAATCTATATTCTACTTCATATATTTTCTTTATTCTATAATTGGTGATTGGTCTGTATATGTGTATGTCTCACTATATCTCAATCCACATTACCTTCTCTTTCATCTAAAGCTTGTTCCTTAAACATCCATGCAATATTTTCTGTTTGACAGTCATCCCCTCTTGTGGCTATAATTAGACTTTTGTTTTTCAGGACCGATTGTACTTTGTGATGGAGTACATTAATGGAGGAGACCTCATGTACCAGATCCAACAGGTCGGCAAGTTCAAGGAGCCTCATGCTGTGTAAGTATGACCACACTGTTCTTTAAGTGTTACACTTTCATCTGAATCATTTCAGTGCATTTTCAACTCCTCAGAGTTTGTTTGTGTTATTACTATTTTCCCTTATCCTTCACCATAACCATACATTATACTGTGCATTTGTATGAATTTATAGACATTTTTTTTCTATGTGTATTGAAGGTTTTATGCTGCAGAAATCGCCATAGGACTTTTCTTCCTTCACTCCAAAGGCATTGTGTATCGGTGAGTCAGGCTGTGATTCAGCTGGAGTCTAAATCATTTTGTAGTATAAACCTGTTATAATATTTGTCCGGGTCTGTCTTCAAAGGGACCTGAAGTTGGACAACGTGATGCTGGATGCCGAGGGCCACATAAAGATCGCAGACTTTGGGATGTGCAAAGAGAACATGTTTGATGGAATTACCACAAAGACTTTTTGTGGAACACCAGACTACATCGCTCCTGAGGTGTGTTTCCATGATGTTCAGAAACCAGTTCTTTATTCAAATGTAATCTGTTCCTAGAATCATCCATCTCTGGTTGTTACTTTGCATGTAGATCATAGCCTATCAACCTTATGGAAAGTCTGTGGACTGGTGGGCTTTTGGAGTACTACTCTATGAAATGCTTGCTGGGCAGGTGGGTATGAACAAATTGCACCTTTGTGACGAACAAAAGAATGCACAGTTGTAACAATGAACGATAATAAACTTTATTTTTGCCTCTGCAGCCTCCTTTTGATGGAGAAGATGAGGATGAGCTCTTTCAGTCAATCATGGAGCATCATGTCTCTTACCCTAAATCTATGTCCAAAGAAGCTGTTGCTATCTGCAAGGGGGTAAGAACACCAAGTAATGAGGCTTAATGCTATGAATAGATTTCCAATAGAACATTCTGAAGTATGTTCTTGAGATTCAGTAAATAATAAGAACCATGTTGACCATATCCATTGGTTAATGGACTCTTACAACTGGTTAAAGCTATACCTACTGATGTGGCATTTCTCACAGCACTTAGTAAAAGTTTGAACATGAACAACCTGCCTCCCTCCAAAGCCCCGCCCACTTCCCTCTGCCAGAGCACTGAGGTTCCCCTCCTCTCTCCTCCTCTTACCTGATGCGTGCGGAGGAAGCAGAGGTGGAGTTTCGGTCCGCTTTGGCGTGTCCGTGGACCCCTCCCTCAGTAATCAGATACATCATCCACCTGACGCGGGCCTGCGGCTCCTGTTCCATCAGTAGACCCTGTATTTAAGGGTCTGGTCTGTGCAGCGCTGGGTCAGTGTCTTCACTGCACCACGGAGATGAGGTGCCCAGGTGACGGGCATGAGCACTGTGAACATGTGGCCTCCGCGAATTTTCCGTGGACATTTGAGGTTTCATAGTCCATACATTTATCATCCTACATAATCCTACATTGTGTGACACCAAGTACATGTACCTGTATGAGTCCCACCATCACAAAAGCTGACCTTTGTGCAGACCTGTCTGTTTAGTCCAGTACATCCGACTTCCAGACTTTTATCTCCATCCTTCATTCACTGGACTCCTGTTTGTTCCCCTTAGTTGTTGTTTCTGTTAATAAATCTGTTTATTCCCTTCCACATGTGCATGTCAGTTCTATCCATACACATCCTAAACAGTAGACTGTGGTCAGTGACAAGAGGGGCAGCGCCAGTGAAGTGTCATATTCAGAGGTACACATATTGGATGCGGGGACGGCGATAATGGATCGGATGCTGGACGGCCGTAATGGATGATTGACGGGAGGCTCAGTCAGGTTCGGCCAATTATTTCATTCGGACTGAATAAAATGATTGGTCAGACTTTTATCAGAAATATATGAGAATTAAACATTTTTGAGTTTCACTACCTGGTGGATTTCTTTTACATTTTAGTTTGACACACGCTTATTAGGAGCATTTTAAGATGACAAAAGAAAAGTGTAAAAATGCCACATCATACGGTATAGCTTTAAATCAAATTTACTATTAATAGAGGATCAAATGACTGTGTGTGATGTGAAACACCAGTAATAGCCCACCAGAGAATTATCCTCCATATTGTCTTTCTCCTCAGTATGATAGAGGGATTCTTCTCTACTCATTATTTTGGTTTCATAACTTGCAGCTGTCCTGTTTTATTTGTAACAGAAGAAAACCCAGCTCACAACTCATCCTCCTCACACAGTTAATGATCAGCTGGTGAACACAGTGGAACATTTACTATGTACCTAGTCCATAGGGAACAAGGAGTGTTCCTACCCAACTGACTTTCCTTATTTAGTGACTTGATTTTTCTGAAGAATCCTCCAGCAGCTCATTTATCTGACCAATCAGCATCTGGATGGACACGTGAATGAGCTGTGAATGGATGACCCTTCACTGGTCCAACTCCTTTTCCTCAATTTTATTTGACTTTTTAAGGTTGTAGCTAAAGCTTATAACATTGTATATATGAAGATGTAGTTAAACATATGCTTTAGATACCAAGCACTAGCATGAAGACTACCAACCTCACCTGATGGTTTTTAAGACTGACAAATAGCATTTAAAAAACAGCTAGCATGAAGGCTATATGAGGAACAGTATGAACGCTTTTAAGACAGACAACTAGTGGGAAAGTTTGAGGATAAATGCCCACCATAAAGGAGTGCTGTCTGTCATATTTATAAAGACTATAAGACAAACAGCTAGCTGTGAAGGATGTACCAAAGAGTATCTTAATAAATATGGAAGACTGAGAGCTCCAGGTGTAAACACAGAATGGCCTTGAGGTTATTGAAGGGAGACCAGAGGATGTTCTGTGTGAGATGTGGCTCAGTTCCGTGAAGAATTTCATATTTTGTGAAAACTGTTGGTTTTGTAACAATCAGACTACCATAGCATCGAACTTTAACATTTTATCCTTATAGTCACAAATTATGACTTCACCAGGTGAGAGCTGAAGTGAATAAAATGATCATTTTTTGAGACTAGTGACTATTTTTGGGTGTTGCGAGGAGCCCATTTATAGCAGTTACACATGTTCTGTCATGAAGCTGAACAGCCCTCTTATCTTTATACCATTTGAAATGTTAAAGTTAAAAGTAGCCAAACTTCCTAAATGTGTCACACATCTATACCACTGTGACAGTACAAGACTAACCTGCCATGAACATTAGGAAAATGTTGGATGACATCAGAGAAAGAAGGATCATCATTCAATTCAATTCCCCAGACCGGCAGAGCAATAGTTGGCTGATGTGCCCTTGAGCAAGGCAGTTAACCCCCCATTTGCTCCTCGGGTGCCTGATATGGCAGCCCACTGTTCCTGGTCTACAGTGTGTGGTGTGTCCCTGCATGTCCAGCTAATGACGGGTTAAATACAGAGGGTCAGTTTCAGTGTGTGTTGTACGTCCGTATGTAAAATATACTGACAAATATAGAGTCTGAATTCTTAAGAACTGATAGTTTAATCAATGTCAGAATGACTGTAGTTGAAAATTTCCCCTTTAATTGGATCATATCTTTCTGCTGTATAACACAAAAATTCATAAAACCACCACTTATCATAAACAAACAATGACTAAATACATTATACACATAAACTAGAAACACTCGGAGAGCGCAGACCTCCGCCAAGGCTGATCAGTGGTCCCCCCCGTGGTCCCCCCCGTGGGCCCCCCCACTTCAAGGAGGTTATGTTTTTGCCAGGGTTTGTTTGTTTTTCTGTCTGTTTGTCTGTCCATTAGTGTGCAACATAACTCAAAAAGTTATGTACAGATTTTGATGAAATTTTCAGGGTTTGTTGGAAATGGGCCCCCCCGTGGGCCCCCCCACCCCCGATCACCACCAAAATTTAATCATTTCTTCCTTATCCCATTTCCAACAAACCCTGAAAATTTCATCAAAATCTGTCCATAACTTTTTGAGTTATGTTGCACACTAACGGACAGACGAACAGACAGACAAACAAACAAACCCTGGCAAAAACATAACCTCGTTGGCGGAGGTAATAAGGACTTTGTTCCAGGCTAATGTGGGCTGTGTGTTTTGCTTTATTACCCCAAACCCTGAAGGGGGGGCAAGGGGTATTGTATTGTTTTTGGTTCGGTTTGTTTGTTTGTTAACACTCTAGCAGTAAAACTATTGTTTGAATTCATACCAAATTGGGTTTATAGATTGCCAGTGACACAGAATAGATTTCATTACATTTTGGGAACAGTAGGTCAAAGTTAAAATTTTTCTATGAATTTTTAAAATCTTTTTTCTTCTCCCATTTACTTATAATGGTTGAAATTTCAAATGTCTATAAAAACATCAGTTCGTTTCAATTTACTTCAAACTTGGCACATATATAGAGGCAATTGATATGCTGACATCACCACATGCATAGACATGATGACATCAGCTGGATCGATGCCAAAATAAGCTACAATATGTCTGAGGGGCGGGGTTTGTTGTGCCTGGCACCACTTGTTTTGATTGTTTTACAATCTTAAAAGTAATACTAGTATTCAGAATTTTTTTTTGTCCTGATCCAAATGACAAAAAATATGAAGTCACTATTTTTTTGGCACTTTTTATGTATAAGCATTTTAATTTTACAGAACAAGAAAAAGAACATGAGGTCTGGGGATGACAATTATAACATAAGCATACATACAACTTAAGCCTTTTTTTCCCTTTTTTTTAAATTAGTACTATCACAGTTTGTAAACATTGTCCATTTTCTCCAGCACCTTTTTCCCAGCTCCTCCTGGAGCTGCAGGGTGAAAATCATGTGTTCCATAAGTCTGTTTTCTACAATTGAAATGAAAAGTTCCATTGTGGGTGTTTCTTTCTGCAGCCAACATTTTATTATGGCTTTTTTAGCTGATGTCAACAAAATCTTGAGGAGGTAAACATTGTCTGAATCCAGTTCATCTGGGAAGTAACCAAGATACAGTAGAAATAAATAAATAAATAAATAAAGTCACTTTTATAGTGTTTTTTTCCTCTCAGTTTGTTACCTTTTGTAGCTGGACACAGAAGAGGAAGTTTGGTTTCTGACTTGTTTCACTACTCTCATGTATATTTACTAGTTGCAAAATCCTTCATTTAGAAGGGCGTGATATATTACATGTGTGATGTTAACTTGTTGGAGAGGGTGTTTGTGATTTGCGTCAGCGTAAACATTGAAAATGTCAGTGTGTATGACTAAAGTGTGAGAGCCTAGATGGTCAGTCTGCATTGACTGTGTTGTAATTGTAAATATGTCTTCATCTAAAAGGTGACATTGTGTGTGTCTGTTTAGCTGATGACGAAGCACCCTGGTAAGCGTCTGGGCTGCGGTCCAGAGGGCGAGAGAGACATCAAGGAACATGCTTTCTTCCGCTATATAGACTGGGAAAAACTGGAGAATAAAGAGGTTCAGCCCCCTTTCAAACCTAAAGCTGTGAGTATAGTACACCAACACTATTTTTGCTCTGAGAAAACTGTCAAATATGCCCTAAAAATACTGCTTGAAATGAAAATAGGTTACAGTACTGAAGGAAATTCCACAAACACTTAGTCAAAGTCTGGATAATATGAGGTAAGTAGTAGAATAGATTATCGCTCATTCCCCGAACCCAACCATCGCCTGCCATTGGTCACTGCACTGACAAAAGCAAAGCTGAGACTGGTCAGTGTAGTCACCAATGATAAAGCTGAGATGTCACTAGCTCACATAAATGGACCAATGGAAATCCACAGTTTCGGCTGTGAGAGATTTGATTGGTTGATAGCATGTTTTAGTTGTATTTCTCTTTTTTCTCTTTGTCGTTTGTTGTTGTCCTTTTTTTCTTCCATCCCTCATCATACTCACTCCACTCCATCACCCCATCTCTCTCTCCCTCCCCCTCTCTCCTTCCTCTCCTTTCCACGGCAGTGTGGGCGCGATGCGGAGAACTTTGATCGTTTTTTCACGCGCCACCCCCCAGAGCTGACCCCCCCAGATCAGGAGCTTATAGCCAACCTGGACCAGGAAGAGTTCCAAGGCTTCTCATTTGTTAACCCTGAGTACACTCACACAACTCACTGACCATGCCACATATCACTGGGCAGCACTAGTAATCCCCTACACCTTGATAACATTACACAAAAAAAATAAAATGAACAAAAAAAAAAAAATACCGTGATGTCATATCCAGGCTGCATTCGGCAGGGTGAAACTTTGACAAGGATGTTTGACATTTTGGGTTATTTGCTTTTTCATTTTCCTCAAGAAAATTAGCTAAAACTATCAATACTGTGGTTATTAACGTTCATCAAACACTCAGTTTGTATTTTCTATTCAAAGCTCAAACAATCTGTTGATCAAACCAAAAACAGATGATGTCCATTGCTGTCACTGGATGACTGAATTTGGTCAGTCCAACTCAATTTACAGCTTCATTCATATTGTATTGTTTCATTCTAGCAAAATAACTGCAAGTAATGTTACAAATACAGGTCAGTTTAATCATCAAAGACCTAAACAGCTACCTGCAATCAAAAATATGTACCGATTTAAAACGTTTAACAACTTTTGGACCATTAACCCCATCGATACAGTTAAATAATTCAGGTAAAATGCAGTTTTTCAGCTTTGCATGGTCATTAGATATGACCCATTTGGATGTTCAGAGGCTCCATAGTGAATATGGAAACACTGTCATCACATGCAATCAACTCACAAGTAAAACTCATCAATTTGTGTTTTTATGTTCAGTTAAGGACATATTTTTCTTCAGTTCATCTCTTCTGATATAATAACCTTTGCATTTACTCTGAGCTCGTATTAGCATCTACATGATCAGTAAATTCAATATAGAAAAATACATAATTTTCAGGAAAAAAAAAATGCAGAACATAATATTATAAAGGATGATAAATCACTTAAGAAAAGTTCAATATGGAAAAAAAAGTAATTAGAAAAAATAGCTCTTAAGGGTTTAAGGGTCTTAAGGGTTAACAGGATTTGCCTGCTACCACATGAACAAATGAATGTAATGTGAATACATTATGCATTTCTGCAAATTTGAACATCAGTGGAAACACTTGCTGTAATTAATAACATACAGCTGTGTTTAGATATTCTTATCGGGGAATGCTACATACTGTGGATTTAAATACACAGCACCGTCTATAAGCAGACATAGACAGAAGACAAAAAAGAAAAGTCAAATAGTAGCATTTCGTGTCACTGGTGACGCCATTTGGTCATTACAGCTGTCAATCATGTACACCGCCCCTTTTTACAATCAAATAAGTTATCAGAAACAAACTTATCAGAAACTTAAACACAGATCAATTTGATAAATGGAACTAAAAATAAATCACCAGTAGAAAAAATAAGTCAAATGTTACTTGATAGGGCAGGATTTATTCCCGTCTTGAACCATCCACCAAGTGGTGATCAAAATACTCTAACGTCACTGTAGGAAGTTATTGTGCTGTGTGGGATTTTTTACAGTGTGTATTTTTCTCATTATGGTACCGGCTCAATGCGACTCGATTTTACTCGATGCATCATATTATTTTTATTTAGTCTTCTATTAAACACTGATTATGGCAAATCACACAACCATGGTGTGGTAAAATGATCATATGCAGACTTTCCAACAGTGTTTTGTGCTGCATTGAGGATTGCTTCCTAGTAGTTTCATGTGTTCCACTAAATCTACTACCACTAAATCTGCAGTTAAAAACAAAGTACCGAAAGCCAGTGCCGTGCAGTGGAAAAACACCGCTTGGTATTGACATATTTATGCTAACTCTGAGGAAAATGCCCCTCCAGAGTCCCCACCAGACCTAAATAAGCCTCTACATCACTTATAACAAAGCAAATACTCCCCAAAATGTCTTCCCGATCCTTCAAAGTCCAGATGGAAATGCAGACAGGTGCTCAAATGCTAACAATCAGGATAAATAGTCCAATTTTTATGTGTCCAGTTGCCAGTAGGAGACTAGTTTTCGTTTCCAGAGGTGACGCTGTTTTCTGTGGTTTTAGCATGTCATGTTACGCTGCTGCTGCTGCTGCTGCTGCTGCTGCTCTCATATCAGCTCCACAGCCTGCATTTCTATCTTCAGTGCAGAAACGTCGCCCGTTCCTGAATGCCGCCCGGCCACTCACATTATCAGGTTCAGGTCAACATCAGAGTTCAGAGCCGACCTGAACCAGCTCTGTCTGTGTCACCCCCTCCTGTAACTGCATATTGAGTATGACGACTTATCAGTAATATAGATGAGTGTAGTATGATCACATATTAGTAATATTCATACAGTGTAAGTGAAAACTGACCAATTGCTTTGCTATAATTGTTTGAGTACTAATCAGTTTCCTAATGTTGACTTTACTTTTGCCTATAGGACCAAATACTTTCTGTTGAGTCAGTGTTGTGGTGAGCTTATCTGAACTATTTGCTCATTTGTCAGACATCACAAGTCTTTCTACAAACAGTCACCAGGTGTCCACATCTGGTTAGTGTTGTTATCTGAAAGCACATTATTTTTCTCTTCGCTCATTACTGAAAACATTCACCGCATTACACTGTGTTTTCAATGACAGAGGAGCAGGAAAGAGCCATCATCTCTAACCTTGTACAACAAACATTTCTGAGATATTTCTCATATGACAAAACCTTGGAGAGTCTCATAGAAAAGATGTTCAAAAGTGCCAAAGCGAGGTTCAGAATAATGATGATGCAGACTAAAACAGTCCTCAACAACTGTGAAGAAAGGCAGCCATGTTGTGCCATTTTGCTGTACATGTACACACATTAGAGTATGCATTTTAGCTCATCTGTTCTCCAATAATTCAATACCCTTGGAAATTCATTTTCATATATAAAACGACATGTGTGAGAAGATGTGTGTTTCATTGTGAGGCAGATTGTATTATCCTTTTTTGTAACTGTGCAACAATGCAGGGTAGTATAAAACAAAACAAACAAAAAAAAAAAAAACGTGTCAAATCTTGTACTCTGAGCTTGTATCAAATGTAGGGGTGATGAGAGTTTTGTTGTCATGGCAACAAAATGAGCACTAAATGTGATGATGGTAATGATGATGACATAATGAAAACTATGAGATTAAAAATAAATGTATATTGAGTTCTTTATCAGATAGATATGTGGATCAGTTGTTATGGATGAAAGAGAGAAGCTTCTGTGGATTGTGTAATTGGCCTGTATGACTGGAAACTGATAATATACTCACTGGTGCCTACCAGAATACTTCTGCTGTGTCTGCCCCGTTACTGCTGCTTCTGGACATACACAACATCTACACCTTACTAAAATACCCTCATCATCAGCCTTTATTGACAGAATACTGACATCTATAGGTCACATGTTTTAAAGGAGTGATATTTTACTTTTTTAAATGGAATTATACATTTTAAAACATTTCCCTGTGGTCTACATCAACTGTAAATGCTATACTTGGGTCTGAATTCTTCATTATTTCAACTCCACAGGTCCATCTTCAACCCTGTTTATGAGTAATGACACCAGAAAGGTGGTTTTGAGCGCTGGCCCTTTAAATGCAAATGAGCCACTTCAGGCCCCACCCCCTCCAGGTTGTTGTCTGTGCTGCTCTGTCCCATTCAACCAACAGCTGAACATTTTAAGTAATCGGCTCGAAGTTTGGACATATTTTCAGTATGGACTACAACCGCTGCTGCTGACAAACAATTACTTCGTACTCGGAGAAATGTTCGTCTGAAGTCTTGACCTTATATGTGCAAAAGTCGTGATGTAACTAGTTATAGACGTAACAAATTAAGCAGGAATTAAAACAGGTTGTAGAGATCCACTCAATTTTTGCTAAAATTAATATAAAAATAGCTTAGCAGCACCTGGAGGGTTCAAATTCAAACTTTATGAACTATTAGGGTCCAAATACACAAATAAATGTAGCAAAGACTAATAAAAGTGGGTTTACCTAAATATGACCCCTTTAAGTGTTCATTAGCAACAGCTTGTGGTTTCTTATAACAATAATCTGGATTTTAAGATTTAAAAATCTTAAATGCAACTTTACAGGTCTTAAAATCAGATTTTGTGCTTGGTTGAATCCTTGGTTAAATAACGACTTTGATGACTGCTGCACTCTGTGGAGGAAAACTCATATTAGGAAGTCACATGGAAAGTCAGAAAACCATAAAGTTATCGTAAAAAGCCATCAACAAATGCCTGCTATCACCCACTATTGTTGTGTATTCACACTGGAAGCATCAACAGAGTCTGACTCCAGCTCAGTCAGACGTGAAATGGATCTGAAATTGCATTCATAATGGGTTTGAAAAGGTCGAGGTCCCAAAAGGCAACATCCGTGGCTTGACATTGAAGCCAATGCACTTTCGGTCAGTCCAGTCAGTAATTTTTCCCAGAAGTCATTGGAGTTTAATTCACTTTATTTGGATGCTCTTACAGGTGTACCAGTGGTCCTTTTGTAAATTATTACTACATTAATGAACTCGCTAAACTGCTCAACCAGCCTTTTGGAGGAGCACTCTACTGTGGAAGTGATTCAGAATCAGAATACTTTATTAATCACAGGAGGAAATTATTTGGTGTTACAGTCGGTCCATTCAAGTATAAAAAGTAGCAGGAAAGAAATGATCAATACAGGAAAAAAATAAGATATATACATGGTGGGGAAGCAAAATTTACAATGAACATTTAGTTGTTTTTTCTCAGCAGGCACTACGTCAATTGTTTTGAAACCAAACATACATTGATGTCATAATCATACCTAACACTATTATCCATACCTTTTCACAAACTTTTGCCCATATGAGTAATCAGGAAAGCAAACGTCAAAGAGTGTGTAATTTGCTGAATGCACTCGTCACACCAAAGGAGATTTCAAAAATAGTTGGAGTGTCCATAAAGACTGTTTAGAATGGAAAGAAGAGAATGACTATGAGCAAAACTATTACGAGGAAGTCTGGAAGATACTATTAAAGAAGAATGGGAGAAGTTGTCACCCAAATATTTGAGGAACACTTGCGCAAGTTTCAGGAAACGTGTGAAGGCAGTTATTGAGAAAGAAGGAGGACACATAGAATAAAAACATTTTCTATGATGTAAATTTTCTTGTGGCAAATAAATTCTCATGACTTTCAATAAACTAATTGGTCATACACTGTCTTTCAATCCCTGCCTCAAAATATTGTAAATTTTGCTTCCCCACCCTGTATATTAGGGCTGTCAAAATTAACGCAGATTAATCCATCAATATGATTAATCTGATTAAAAAATTTTAACCCAATTTACCCATCTGACTGAACAGTGTATGTTTGACACTAATGACGCTAATCCGATCTCCCTGAGACCCTGAGCTACTGTAAATCCTTGTTCACAGCCACATAATTCATTTTAATCACCGCGTTCATACTTTAACTGAGATGGACATTCCTCTTATTACCCAGCTGCACGTATTAATATTTGATAAACAGTTGAAAATACTTGGTGGCGTTAAACTCGACGTTTCCTAGTTAGCAGTGTAATCTGTGTTTTCCATATATTAGCTCTCCAAGCCTCATCTATAACCCCTTGTGCCTCCCCAGCTCCACCTTCGAGTCCAGATATGGTTGTGTTTGGCTCCAGTAAACCAAAATGTAAACTCAGGGCTTCAACATGGCAGTCTGATATAATGGATAAACCTGCTGAAACCTTGTTTTAAAGCTGCGTATGAGTTTTGTCACCAGTTTTTCATCAGATCTGGAAAACCTGACTCATATAAGTATCATAAATCTGTAAGTCTTTTCCTGATTACTCACTTGAATCTCTTCCCTCACAGTGAACAATTTCGAAGTGTACTCCACCATAAACAATCTATGCCAGTGTTTTTCAACCTTGGGGTCGAATTCAAATGGGGCCGCCTGAAATTTCTAGTAACTGATTAAAAAAAACAAAACAAACAAAAAAAAAGCTTACTGATTAAAAAATATACATGGTGTCCCAAAAAATGTATACACACTTTAAATAATTGTAAAGTAGGTGTTTGTTAAAATTCACTTAATTTTCAAGATGTAATAGAATTTACAGACATCATTTTATTGTTTTGTCACCACCTGTTCTCAAACTCATGTCCATTCTGGTCCAGACACTGCTGACAACGCCAAGCAATGGAATCGCACACATCACCAAACAATTCCCTTGGTATTTGCGTGCATGAACTTGCCAAACAGGTGGATTGGACGGAAGGGTTTCATTGAATACCCTCCGCATTCACCAGACCTCACACCACTAGACTTTTTTTATGGGGATACCTAAAAGACAAAGTCTACGCTATGAGACCTGCAACAGTCACTGAACTGAGAGCAGCCATTGAACGTGAATGCACACAAATACCAAGGGAACTGTTTGGCGATGTGTACGATTCCATTGCTTGGCGTTGTCAGCAGTGTCTGGACCAGAACGGACGACAGTTTGAGAACAGGCGGTGACAAAACAATAAAATGATGTCTGTAAATTCTATTACATTTTGAAAATTAAATGAATTTTAGTAAATACTTACTTTACAATTATTTAAAGTGTGTATATATTTTTGGGACACCCTGTATTATGAGCTGAGAGAGACAATCCCAATACATAAAAGACGTGACAAACTGTGAAACTCAAACTGAAGCACTGTGGTACTGTTTATCTTTCAAATGTTCATTGTGGTCAGTTTCAGATGCTGCAGCTCTTTCATAATTCATAGTTTGAGTTATTGTTTGTTCAGTATTAATTGTCAGCCTTGGAAATCCAAGCTGGACTGACTGTACATATCCTGACCATGGAAAATCAAATTCTCACTTTGTGCAGTAATCTACACCTGGCTTTTCTGCCTCCGTCCATAATAATATACATTGTGTAGCCTAAATGTCATCTAAAATTAATGTTTATTTGCAACATAATATAGAAAACTATTAAATGATCAAAGACAAATTAATTATAGCAAAAAAAAAAAAGTCTCAGTTTTGAATGTCTGGGGTCGCCAGAAATTTGTGATGTTAAAATGGGATCACGAGCCAAAAAAGGTTGGGAACCACTGCTTTATGTGTTTAAAAACAGAGCTGGTAGGTCATTCGGGCATTTTTGGAAATTTGTCGCATCGTGCATTGTGGGAAGCAGAGCTCCACGCAGCCGCTTTCGCTTGGTCGACATTGTTGTTGCTGCTACTGCGGCTTTAATTATTGTTCATTTATATAACAACGTTGTATTAAACTGATATCAGATTACACACATGATAACATCCCTAACAAGAAACATGTACAAATTTATTTTGATTTTCAGTTTTACTGCAATACTTAACCTGAAAAAATACAGCTCATTAGCACAACTAGTGATCCCAAATACCATAAACTTACCTTTAGGATTTCTTGGTTTTTCTTTCTTGGGTTTTAAATGCATCTCATAACCTTCACCTTCAGCTGGCGTTGCTCATTTTCCATCGATTGCCATGATTATAACTGTTATACATGTTTTAATTTCAATCAGCTGCTTCACATTTACTGAACAACTCAAGTTCAACATCAGGAATAAAAAGCTGGTATATTTGTTGCACCATTCTGACAAGGGGGGGGCCTCATCTTCACACCTGTTTCATGCACATAAAACATAAAGCTGAATTAGTGGTGAATACGTGGACCAGTGGTAGAGGTGGGAAATGTTCAAGCCCCTCCTCACATTCAGCTGGAAGCGGCACTGTGATGAGGCAAAAAGCGGAGGTAGGACTCTAAATGTGTGTGTGTGTGTGCGTGTGTGTGTGTTACATGTGTCTCGCCTGGGGCTCTGTGCTTCACCTCCCTGTGTGAAATCCTCTCTGGTTGTGATTTGGTCTGCAGTTGGTCTGTTTTATCGATCCTTGTCTGCACTGGAACATTTCCTCTCTCTGGCTTTGGAAGTTTGTCTTGGATCTATCTGCATCTGTTCTGTTGAAGTGTTTCAGGGTAGGGGTGGGGGGGGGGAAGGGAAGGGAAGGGGGGGTCTTTTCATCTTTTGGCTGTGTTTCTGGTTTGTCAGCAGGATGTCTATGTTGTTTTATTGACTTGCTCTCCCAGTCCTGTTCAAAATCATTGATGTATTTTTAATGGCTTCCACACATTTAGAGATTATCCGAGGTGTGGGCTCGGACCGGACTCGTTGACAAACTGACTTTAGGAAAACAAGAAAAACGGACTTTACCACCAGTGACGACTTGAGCTTTTTTCGTGAATTGAAATGCTTAAACTACAGGCCGCCCCTGTTTGCAGCCAAAAATATACTTGCCCTCCAATAACTAAGAACCCAAGGAAAGTTGACCTTTAAAGAGTTGAATACTTCTTTTACTCATCTAACCATGTGAAATTAATGCTAATATTTCTGCCTGGCAAATATAACTAAAGCTGTAAGTTGTCTTAAAGGACCAGGTCTGGGTCACAGGGGCTTTACAGGACGCACTGACCCTCAAGTGCCTTTTAACAACTCATTTAATTGATATTTTAGCTCTTGCTCTGTTGAGCAAAAATTTCTATTAAAAAAAAAGATCAAAGAAGTTCACTCCAGCAGATATGACAAGGAAAAGTGTCAGCTGTAATGTTTTATTGTGTTTTTGTTTGTACAGTAGAAGTTAAGTCTGCAGTGACCTTATGCAGTTCTGTAGCAGCATTTGTCCATAAACATGGTGAAGATGCAAATAAATATAAATTATAAAAGAAGTATCATGCATTAGTCACATTGAAAGAGGCAAAACATGAATCTAAACTGTTTCATAATGAATAGTTTTAAGATTCATTTAAAAAAAGAAATAAATCAAATGGTATGGGTGTACCTCTATATCAGTTGGACATTGGTTTTGTCATATGGATGCTTCTATGAAACTGGTCCTAAAAACAGGACAGAGGGGATAAAAATTCAAACCAGATGTAGACTAATGTTAAGAAGCAAGTTTGGAAGCACTTAGGGTCTATTTTAAAAATAAATATTTACTGAGTTAAAAGAGAAACTATTTTTATGATAACGCACATTTTAATATTTTTTTTATATCGTTTTTATACAAAAATCTATATGTAACACGGTAAAAAGGACACAAAAATTACATGCCACTATTTTTTTTTTATATATCTTTTTATTCTCTCACAAATACATTTTGGGAATCAAACTAATTATGCAAGGCAGAGTGTTTCACAAAAATGACCACTGTTGCAAAATTACTCATGATTTATATGTGCTTAAATGGGCAGGTTCTGCGTGTAATGCGAGTGGACAGGATGGGTTACACACAAAACCTGGAATGAGAGTGAGATTCATGAAAAACCCACGTGTCTGGAATAGAAAAACCACTAGGAGCGTCAAATTTAACACAGTGTCATTATTTATAGCGGTATATAAGACCATTTCAAGCCATATTTTCAGATCAAATGCACTGACACCTAGGTAACTTTTCATGTCCCAGTTTTGGTCCTATTTTTGTCAGCAATATTTTATTAAAAATTCATTAATTTTGGGATTGCTCAGAGCAAGAGTATAATTTTTTTTTTTTTTAATCTGAGGTCATCATTAGGTACATCCTGGGGGGAAACATGTCTAAATTTCTCTTCTATTATTGGGTCTAAAAAGCTGTTAAAGTGCCAGATACCAAAATGAACCCAGTTTCATAGAAGCACCCATATAAGATGCCCTTATATTATATTTATCTGTTGTATTATATTAAAGGTTTTTTCATACATTTGTATGTTAGCATTTGTTTTCTTTCGTAAATAAATAGATGAAAGACTGAAATACTTAAAAACAGTAACTATTTTTAGATTTATGTAATGAAGATTTCTTAAAATAAACAACAAAAAAAAAGTAACAGTATTAGAATCAGTCAAAATGGGACTTTAAATATTTGGATCAGCCATTAACTTTGGAATTAGTGCATCCCTAATAAACAGGCACCACCTCATCATAATCTTGTGGTTATGACTCCCATGTGGTGAACATCTGTAACCTCATCCTACTATTGAACCACAGCCACAACCTCCGTTCATTATTATTTTTAACCGTTAGGGGAATTACTCTGGTAGTAATGATGAAAAATAGAAATGAACACTTGTAAGTGTTAGTTTACAGTGCAGACCAGCAGACACACAATAGACGAGTAAAGGTGTCCTGAAATTATAAGACATCATAAAAATATGCTGAATTGAGCAATAACATGAGATAATATGGTTTTTCCACAAGTTCGAGGACCTCTTATAAAATGGCTAAATACTTCAATGAAAACTTTGTAACTGTAAATATGCAAATACTCTTTATTTCTGAGGATTATTTTCTCGGCACTAGATGTTTTCCTACTTCCAGTTCCTATATCACACTAGTAAAAATTGCTAATTTGTGTGTGTGTGTGTGTGTGTGTGTGTGTCCCTTGCATTCAGACTTTTGCTCTGAGAAATTTCCTCCCTTTCAGCAGATAAATGTGAGAAATCCCTCAAAGTGTCAAACTCTTCACAGACATCTCCACATAGTGAAGATGCACTGAACTAACACTGGAAACCCCCTTATAATATGATCTACAGTTCAGACCAGGACTTGACATTGACTCGGTTCACCTCTTCAAATACTGACATATATCATTTGACTTGGTAATCTCTGACATTGTCCCACCGTTGCAGATTATTAAAATGTGTCTTTCTGTTCTGTGTGCTGAAAAAGCTCGCCCTCTTCTCTACCTTTCATCATTGTGCGTTCTCTTGAGTACACCTGTGTATTTGACACCGCATGAACTTATTCCAACTTTTTTTCCCTCTAACTCTCCTCTTTTCTTTCTCTGTGGCAGAAATCTCGCCGTGACGTCGGCAACTTTGACAAAGAATTCACAAAGATGGCGGTGGAGCTGACGCCCACGGACAAGCTCTTCATCATGAACCTGGACCAGAACGAGTTTCAAGGCTTCTCCTACACCAACCCTGAATTCATCATACAGGTCTGAGGATGCCCCTCCCACCCCCCCACCCCTTGTGTCCCACCCCAGCTGAGACTGGAGTTTGACCCCTATGACCCACTTCATTCATCTAAAGGACCCAAACCACGACCTTCATACAGAAAGTCATCTCTCTCCAGTATCACCCCCCCCCCCCCCCCCCCCCAGTTTAATACCCTCACTAATATCTAACACACAAGCAGCAGAATGTCATACAAACTGCTGTCGGCCTCAGCTCCTGGTTGGTCACAGTGGGACTGAGCTCGGCCAATCGGGAGCAGACCGGTTTCAAAGAAAATTCCCGTTGTGTGTACTGTAGGATTCACGGGACCTCATGGTGAACAGGTCAATACAGAGACAGTCACAGTGAATGTGTAACTACGTGCACTCTATCGATCAACAACAGCGTGTGTTTGTTTACTTGATTTCCTTCTCTTCGGCCTGTAAAAGTCATGCGTCATGAACATTCCATGATCAATATGTCATGTATGTGCTCATACAAACACGCACACACACACACACGTGTCAGTGCAGGCTGCAGTAAGAGGGAAAGAGGTTTCTGAAAGTCCACTGGGGCCAGTTTCACAAAGACACACTGTACACCCACTCTGATACTGAACTAATGCTGCCTTCACATGCCGTCGGGAAGATGATGCTTTCCACTACGGATTTCCAAACTAGAAAAGCACTTGGAGAGCGCAGACCTCCGCCAAGGCAGATCAGCACCTCCCCAATCACCACCAAAATGTAATCAACATTTCCTAAAAATTTCATCAAAATCCTTCCATAACTTTTTGAGTTCTCTTGCTAACAGACAGACAAACAAACAAAAAATTTGTTTGTGCCCCCCCCACCCCCGATCACCACCATTTGTTCCTTCTGCCAGTATCAACATTTCCTGAAACTTTCATCAAATACCCCCCACCCCACCCCCGATCACCACAAAACTTAATCATTTGTTCCTTGTGCCAGTATCAACATTTCCTGAAAATTTCATCAAAATCCGTCCATATCTTTTTGAATTATCTTGCTAACAGACAAACAAACAAACAAACAAACAAACAGACAAACCCAAATGAAAACATAACCTCCTTGGCGGAGGTAATTACAAGTGTGTTATGTTCAAGTGCTTTTGTTGTTTTTTGTTGTTCCACATGATTTTTTCCCTCTATGTTTAAACAGCTAAATCACTGTTTATTACAATATGCATCAGTAACTGCACTTTGCTTTTTTTTCTTTTTTTTCCCAAAATCAGGTATTTCCCTATTTTTGTTTTACTGATTATGTAGTTGTTCATAAAAGCTTATTGTATCAGAACACGGAAAATTGAAGAAAAAGTTGACAAAATATATCATTAACTGAACATATTACTGGTGAATCAATGTTGTAGAAGATGACAGTGTTTCCATGGTAACTGTGGAGCCTCTGAACGTCCAAATGGGTCATATCTGATGACCGTGAAAATACGACAAACTGCATTTTACACCAATTATTTACATGTACTGATAGAATTAGTTATTGTAAAGTTTTTGATCAGTAGATGCTTCTGACCGCCATTGGTTGTTCAGGTTTTCTGGGGTTTAATCAATCAGTGCAGTTCTATATTTTATAGTTGTTAGTTCCATGTCCTAAACACTCCCCTGTCATTTCTTGCTCTGTAAAATGTTTAATAAATGAGAACACTATGAGCCAAACACACCGGCTTGTGGGATTATCCTGCAGTGAACACCATTCAGCGATACACCATTTTATTTTGTCAGCCGGTTCATGTCCTGGGTTGTTACCATGGAAACAAAGGTCTGTCGCCCCGAGGGGAGGATTACTTAAAATAAGTCCATTTTTATTTTTGTCAAACTGCCTCTTTCATAATCGATCTTGGTCGATCACTACAGATTAAGCATCTGTGTAAAACTGGCCCCAGATTTATAACCTCATCTTAGTCCTGAACTTAGTGTTAAGCACGTCTCGTCTTCCAAATCGATGCAAAAAAGAAAAAAAAAAAAGAAAAAAAAAAAAACACTCCCCTAAATGCCTGTTTGGCAGCGATATTTACCATGTCTCTGTCTTTCTCTTGCTTAATCTCTCTCTTTCTCTTTTCTCTATATGGCACTGTGTACGCAGTGGGTTAGTGCTGTGTAGGCCTATACAGTCTTTGTGGTGCAGCTCCTCTATGCATGCCATATTCGTTGGTACTGTAGTTCTTTAAGATTTGCTTTTGACACCTCGGAGGAGAAAAACACTCGGTGTCTCAAATTTATTGATGCAAGTGGGTTATGAAGTATCCATGCTCAAATCAAGTTTCAGTTTCCACTCCGAATGTTGTTTACGCTAATAATGTCAAAATATGAGTCTGCATTCCAAAACATGGGATGAGGACCGTTTGGCTGTCCATGACAAGAAAATATGAGACTCTGTGATATGAATATTCTATAAAGTAGTTGTAATAATCCTGTATGTGTTTCAGTGTATGTGTAAATAGGAATGGGATATAGAGCTAGAATTGATTCTCCTGTTATCGTAACACTCTTCTTTATCGCCCCATCTCCCTTTTTATTTTCTAATGCCAGCACTCTGAGCTATCACTCTTTAATTTTCCCCATTTTTATTTCTCCCCTCCTCCTCTTTCTCTTCCACGTAAACCTTCTTTTGATGTTTCTTTCTTCTTCTGTTGCCAACATTCACAGCAGGTAGTTTTTAGGAGGGTGAAAAAGGAAGAAGAAAACTAAGACAAGAAGGGGAGGGGAGAACAGAGGAGAATAAAGTGTTTACTATGCAAAAGGCAGAGGAGATGTAAAAGGGCGACAGGGAGGAGTGCGAGGGAAGGAGGGATACTTTTATAGAGCAAACTAAAGAAATTATGTTGACAGGAACAGTATTCATGTGTTGCATGCGCCATCTTTATTTGCGCGTGAGAGACACCTATGATACCTCCATTAAAATGAATTATCATAATACCATTTCAGTAACTTGGACTCCTGTGTTATTTCACTAAACGATGTCATGTAACGGGTTAGCTTTTACAGAATAAGACAGTTTGTTGTATGCTTCATGTAGCCTGCAGAAAAATCTGTTTTTTTTTATGCTAGGTCAATGCAAGTCATTTGGGCCAGATCTATTAAAGGTTTGCGTGTTTAAAAACGTGTGCAGACTCATTGCACACGCAAAAAAATGTACAAACTGATTTACTAACAGTACGCACTAAGGGTTGTGTCTTTCAAAGGTGCAAAATAGCGCTTCTGCTTCCAGTTGGTATGTTTGCAACAATGACTATGCAATATGAGGCATTTACGTGCAATTGTACGTGTGCTGGGAGGAGAAAATGTAAATATATTAATTTAGCACAGGCAAAGTGATTTATCAAACCTGAAAGCAATTTTGCTGATAGAAACTGCGTCTATATTTAACACGTCTAAAAGGGAGGTGCAAACGGTTTGTATGCGTAATTGTGCACACATGACTGCAGTTATTGTTGCAAGAAGGAGACATCGAAACAATGAAACGACACACAGAACGCATTTTTCATCCTCTTGTGAACATTTTTGGCATGAATAAGGAAACACTCATTAAAACATCTTGCCTATCCAGCCTTGTTATTTTGGAGCTGTCGGAGGAAGTCAGAGCAGATTTGGAGCCAGTCACAAGAACAAGTCACGCAATACCTGCAATGACAAAAATCCTGGCAAGTTTACATTTTTTTGTGTTTCTTTGCTTCATCTACCAGCACCTCTAATTCTATAGGGTCAAATTTAGCTTTGCGCTTTTGTTTCTCCAAACTCGCCATGCTGCAAACCAACAAAAAACACGCAAAACCCTCATTTAAATAGGCACATCTCCAACACATTTGTGCCTGTTGTCATTTACTCAGTCACTCTTAATAAATCACCCGTAAACATGGTTCAACCCCACACGTCAAATTCTACATTGCGCACATAACTTAGTACACACAAATTGGGATCTTAGTAGATCTGGCCCATTTTCCGCAAATATTTCATGTTAATATTTGAGATTGTGTAAAATTATAAGGGTGTCCAAAACCTTTTTTCCACTACTGTATATAATGTAATGCTTTCAGGTAAGGTATGAAACATGAAAAAATAAGAAATACACAAGGAAACTACCACTTCTGTGCATGCATATGTCAACTGGCCAATGTTGTACCAGCACAGATGGGTTAGGTCAACCTGGATGGAGATGAGGGGAGAATCCTTTTGGTGACATGGATGATATTATATGAGGTCCACAAATTTTAATAATGTATTTAGGGAGTGAAACCATCATGTGCAGGGAAATAAAATGGTGTGGTCTACTTCAAAAACATTTTTGAAATAAAGATAGATTATTTATAAAAACGTAAAAACATTGTACAATGCTATCACAAAATCATAAAAACAGATAGTGGCAACATACCATGTTTAAAAAAAAACCAAAAGTGTATCAGAAACATCTGAAACAAGAGGTGCCAGGCACAATAAACCCGCCCCTTGCACATATTGTAGCTCATTTTGGCATCAATCCAGCTGATGTCATCATGTCTATGCATGTGCTGATGTCAGCATATCGATTGCCTCTATATATGTGCCAAGTTTGAAGTAAATTGAAACAAAATTGACGTTTTTATAGACATTTGAAATTTTACCCATTATAAGTAAATGGGAGAAGAAAACAAATTAAAACACTTCATAAAAAATTGGAACTTTGACCTACTGTTCCCAAAATATAATCAGATCTATTCTGGGTCACTGGCAATCTATAAACCCAAACTGGTATGAATTCAATCAATAGTTTTGCTGCTAGTGTTAAACAAAGAAGCAAAGAAGCAACCTGAACCAAAAACAATACTTCTTGCCTCACCTTTATTTTTATTTATTTATTTATTTATTTATTTATTTATTTTGGGGGGGGGGGGGGGGGGGGGGGGGGGGGGGGGGCGTGATTAAAGGAACATTTTCAGACACACACATCAGTTAATTGACTTGTTCATATCATATCCTGTCTTAGTCTCAGCAACACAGTTTTGCAAGATCTGGCAAAACACATCTCATCTAAAAGGGGTAGAACAAAAAAATACATAATAATAATAATAACAATAATAATAATAAATAAGCAGATGATGAATATAACAAAGGAGACAATCTATTGTAATATTATTCAGTTTAGATCAAATAATCTACTTTCATCCATCCATATGACATTCTCAACCCTTCTGATCACACCAACTTTGGAGAAACAAACAAGACAAAAATAAAGATATGCAAACATCTCATTGAAAATAAACTGCCAAGTTACTTTCATGTTGTTTTTCTCTTCACTGCAGTAGAAAGTATATTAAAGAAAAATGGAAAGAGCATCTGTATTTTACAAACATCAGTTTTGTTTGGGGCTGAGAAGCTCTGGTTTCATCGCACACATCCTCCCTCACTTTATATTCAAAGCTCTAAATACTGATGTTCTCATTCATTGCTTTATTAATTCATATGAGGGGAACAGTAAGGGACAATTTACTGCTGGAGAATTCTAATGAGGTTATTAAAATGACAGACAAGCAATGAGTAAACAGCAATATCTCATACAAAAAGCTTCTAGTTTTATCTGGCTTAAAGTTATTACAGTGTTTTATCTGCAACGTCTACATGTACAGAGTGGATGAATATCAGGCAAGAGGCACTACAGCTTAAAAAACAAGGACGTAACTGTTCCTGCTACATTATGGGATCACCTTGAAAAATCTATACAACATCATAAAACATTATAGTGTAGCATTTATTTATTTAATTTATAATACTATTAGTGACAAGCTGTTTACTGTTAACTTATTGACCTTGACTGAGACTTGAAGGACACATATGATGAAAAAGTAGGTTTTCATGCCTTGTTTCTATTATAAAACAGACCTGGAGGTTCTAAAAATAACACCCCGTCACTGTGTTCACTTCATGAATACATGTTCACCTTTTATTTGACAGGAACATCTTATGATTTATTTATTTAGCACATGACTAAAGCACAACCTAAATCAGTTCATACATATTAGATCAAATGTAAATAAGTCTCCGGTGACCTACTGTATATTAAAAAACTAATTATAACCTTGTGTCTAGAGCTAATTTTAACCCTTCAAGTAGCCTTTTGAGGGTTGATCTGAAGGTGAGGATGGACCCAAATGACATTTTCAGAACCTTTTCCAAATAACTGAACCTAAAACCGAGTTTTTGGGTTCCTGTGTAGCCTATTTGTGACATCACAACTTTACAGTCACCAAGTTCAGTTAGTGTTAGTTCTCCAGGATTAGAACATCCTGACACCTTTGCATGATGTGATTGGGTTTCTACATGATGGTATCCATGACACCAGCATTACAGCGGTGTGGCCAACAGTAGCTTTTGCAGATTTAAAGCAGGAGACCCTTAAACATCCTATGGCTATAAATGTTGGTATTATGAATAATCTGTGAAATATTCTGAGTTCATTGTTATTGTTCACATTCTGGAGACAGTTATGTTCTCTGATGTTAGTGGTTTGCTTTACTTTCCGTTATGGGCTTCATTATTATGCAGACTAATTCATAAGTATTTGAACACTCACACAACTTTTATAATATTACCTCTGTCCACAGTGGATGTGAAAATGAACAATGAAGATATGACTGAAGTGTGGACTTTCAGCTTTAGTTCAAGGGATTTAACAAAAATATTGGCTAAACCATTTAGGAATCGCAACCCGTTTAACAGTGGTTTTAACATCAAACCCTGGTTTGTTGGATGTGCTGCTGTCCATGGTGCTGAACTGATGACAGAACAAGATCTGGACAGGGACACAAACGTTGGTTATAATAAACATGATCTTACTCTAACTTTAACTATCACAGCTGAATGCCTAACTTTGACCTAAACTTTAAACACCCACACTTACCATGGAGCTTCTCACTTGGGGTTTAGGGATATTTCTAGCTGTGTAATAAAGGGAGTGTGTCTCCAGTGTGTGACATGTGATGATGTCCAGTGTCCTATGATGGCTGCAGAAAACACAGATGGCCTTCATTAAAGCTAGAAGCTGGATTTTTACATTCTGTGCTTTTAAGGATCTATTAATGCTGGTCCAAACTCAAACATAGTAGGTGATGTTAATGCACGTTAACCCTGGATGTCAACAAGTGCAAAAGAAAAAAGGAAGTTCTTCCAAAGTTAAACACGGGGGTATTCAGTTAGCTTAGTGTTTCTCAACAGGGGCGGTACCAGCCCCTCAGGGGGCGTTGGGACATCTTCAGGGGGAGTTTGGAATGAAAAAGCTGAGAGGGGGGCGCTCGGGCACAAATGAGGGGCGTTAGTCACTGTTGTACATTACAACATTATACATCACTCACCCCCCCTCCCAGTGTAAGGAGCTTGTGGCACATACTCCCACCTGGTCTTACGGTCCCCCATCGCAGATTTGTTTTCAGGGGGCGCCAGGTGGTCAATGATGAGGTGAGGGGGGGCTTTACCTACTGAGCTATATAACCCATCACATCCTCCGCAAACAAGTCTGTCACAGTCACCCCCCCTTTGGGGATGGGGGGGCGGCAGGAGGCTCCTGATGCTGTTAGTGGACATTTGTTCAAAGAAGGTTGAGAAACACTGAGTTAGCTCATAAAAAAAGAGAAGGCAAAATGAAATAATGATTAAACACATTATCGTCTGTCTATTTGTCATCCAACTAAGGTGATGTAGAGCAGGGGCGTCAAACATACGGCCCATGGGCCAAAACCAACCCGCCAAAATGTCCAATCATGTAACGGATACAGTATGGACCCAAATGCAGGACCACAGACAAAGTACTGGATTTAGAACAGTCTTTATTCACTTGGGGAAGCACAGGAGTAACTAGGAGCACCAGGGGTCCAAGCAACAGTTTGTGTGGGTAACCACAGCTGAGCTGGGGCCTGGTAGCTCACCGGGGTGGAGGTGAACACGATGAAACACCATATTCAGGAAGAGAGTCACAGCAGACAAACAACATGCAGCAGGTGAGTCAGAGACAGGCGAAGGGTCCGTAACCAGGAGAGCCAGAAGAAACCAGAGGGACGAAGACAGGAGACGAGGTCAGGTATGGAAGGCAGGTAGGTTACCAGGAGGCAGGCAGAGAGATGTGGGCAGGAAAACAGGCAGGAGTATAACACTGGTTAGTCTGGCACGAAACAGAAGAACAATCTGGCAACGAACAGAGAACAGAGTGGTGAATATATACCCCCAGGCTGATAAGCCACAGCTGTGCTCACAGGTGAGGGTAACAGGCAGATGAGGAGGTGTGGCAGAAGTAAAGGGAGAGTAGCAGCAGAACAGATGGAGATGTGACAAATCAAACCCATCTGATGAATTTGTGAAATGCAGAAAATTAAACTGATGACATTAACAGTCAACGATGTCTAAATCATTTTAATACAGGGGCTACATGCAGACAAATGTGCTCTGAAGTGGACTGGACCAGTAAAATACTATCATAATAACCTATAAATAATGACAACTCCAAACTTTTTGTAAAAGAGTAAAATTACATGAAAATGTCTACATTTACAAACTATCTTTCACAATAACATGTGGATAACATGAACAAATGTGGACAACCTGAAATGCCTCTGAAAAACAGTACCCAGAGAGCAAAATCATTATGGCTTAAATCTGGCCCAAAACTGGCATGCCATTTGGCTAAGTTCTGGGCAGATGTATGGCCCTAAACGGCCCAAAATAGGCAAGCCAAAATCAAACCAGAAGGAAGCCAAAATTCACCCAAAACTAACTTCCAAAATATAGCCATAACTGTCCCAGAAAAGCCCCAAATCCCCATAATCCAGCCAAAAAATAGCCAAAACTGACCCAAAGAGAGGCCAAAAGGAGGCCAAAGTTCACCCAAAATTTGTGTCGATCATGCTTTTAAAATGAAGTGGGGTTTTCTTCTGGGTAGAAATTCCCACTCTTTGCGCAGTGTTTTGGGTTTACAGAAATATGCCAAAACACAACCAAAACACATCCATATATGGAATAAGATGTTGCCGCTCTTTAGTCAATCTTCTGGCTTGCCATAAACATACCATACCATCCCTATACTTGATCCTGCTCCTTGCCCAGTCTTTTGGTTAAGCAAACATATGCCAGAA
Source organism: Sphaeramia orbicularis (assembly GCF_902148855.1). Taxonomy (NCBI): domain Eukaryota; kingdom Metazoa; phylum Chordata; class Actinopteri; order Kurtiformes; family Apogonidae; genus Sphaeramia; species Sphaeramia orbicularis. The sequence goes on from NC_043957.1 coordinate 23,017,053, forward strand.
CTCAGCCGTATACTGCTGGTGCCTCCATATCTATTATGGATAACCTGAATCATACCATAGTTAAGCCTAAAGGTTTTCATAATGCCAAAAGAAAGCCATAAATGCCAAATGTATGCCATAATACTGCCAAACTATTTGCTATCTGTGTAGTTTTAACAATATTCTGCCTGTTACTGAATGTTTTGTGCATTTGTAGATGCACGGATCCACAGCTGAGACATAATACTGTTTAATTCAAATTCCACTTTTTATTATTCCACTAAGAAATTTCAGGTTATTCATATATTTCTGAAGGACAGTCTGCAGACCATAACATTTTTCATACTTTAATAGTACATTTTTGCGCTAAAACAGAGACAAATTGAAGGTGAAATAAACTGGAGGTAATTGTGTTATTATTTTCCAGGTCTGCTCCACTGAGCTGAATGTGGCCCTTGAACTAAAATGAGTTTGACTCCCGGATGGAAACAGATGTAGGTCTTTATTATATAAGGAAAAACCCGGGTCACTCCCACGCAGAGGAGGGCGGGATCATGCAGTGATGAAGACCACGAAGCGCTTCATCATCAGATCAGACCTTGTCCACAGAGGCGCATCTGTTCCCAGCCTTGTGCGCCTTTGAAAGCCTCCACGCGTGTCCGCTCTGTGGATAGAACTGGCGACAGCCCAGGAGTTTGTTTTGGTTCGTGCGTAAAATGCGCTGAAACCAGTTGCAGGCAAGTTTCAGAAGATGCGCGCCCGTGTCGACTGGATCCACACCGACATTGGAGGAAAGTTTTCAGGAATTTGTAAAAGCTGGTGTGGAGGAGGAGGAGGAGGAGGAGGTGGATGCGGGGCCGACATGAGGCTCTGTACCGGGGTATGATGATGCTGCTCACCACGGCGGGGGCTTTCTGCGCCTTCAGCCTCATGACCATCGCTGTGGGGACAGACTACTGGCTGTACTCTCCCGTGGGATGTGCCGCTCCAAGAGCCAGAACGACAACGAGACGGTCCGAAAGAACGAGGAGGTCCTGACCCACTCCGGCCTGTGGAGGACCTGCTGCACCGAGGGTAGGACCGAGACCAGGTTGAACCACACAGGACTGGTTAGGGAAAAGGACAGAGGACCAGGAGAGGCAAACAAAAACACAGATAAAGCAAGATTATAAATAAATAAATAAATAATAAATAAATACATCTGAATCAGTATGTCAGCACATGCAATGACTTCTTGTTGTCTTTTTCCTCCTGAGACCAGGAAAGTGAAAGTTTTGACTTTTCTACTTAACCCTTTCATGCTTAGTGGTCACTACAGTGGACGTCTATTCAAAGCTGTTCTCTTATATATTCCATGGATTTTTTTGTTTTAGTTCCATATCAGCCATTCAGTGGACCGCACCATTACTGTAACTTTGCTGTTCTTGATAAACCTGATCTGCACTAAACATGTTTTGAGTGTAAGTCAGTCCCTTGTTATTGTTATTAAAGTGTAATTAACTTTGTTTTTTTTAAAACAAAAAGGTTTTTTTTTTTGCATATTATCTCCATACAGTGAGTATAACTAATATTAGAGTAAGGTTAAAATGTACAAAATATCAGATTAGCAGCATTTAAAACATGTATTCATAAATACCTCTTTCTTTGCTTCAAAAATTAAACTCATGGTGTCCAGTCTGAATGGATATTTTTGCAAATTCCATGAAAAATAGATTCATAAAAAAATTCAATCCCAGTTTTTTTTCCATGCCTGAAGAGGAATAAAAACACTCAGGAAAAAAATCTTGATTAAGGTACCCATAATTCATGCATGAAAGGGTTAAACAATTGTCTTGATTGGAAACTGCATAATGCAACAGTTTCTTTCAGATACATTTTCAAAATTATTTTATCTATTTATTTTTTATTTTTTAATGGAATGTCCTTTGCAATGGACTGCTTTATAAGTAAAACTGTGAAACTTTGTCCCCTACAGAGGACAAAATGCATTGCTGGGTCTCATGAGAAATATGTATAGGTCTACAAGATATAATGAAAAACCTAAGAAAAGTAAAAAAGAGAAAAAAGAAACACTATATGCATAAAGACGCAATATCGACTTCTGTACAGTTCCAGTACAATTGTTTGTGCAACTGTGGAAAAAAGTGGATGGACTGGCAGACATGACCAGTTCAAATGTGGTGGCAAAGGCAGGAAGTTAGTATACATCAATCAATAAGGGAATTCACAATATCAAAACTAACTGGAATTATAGTTAATAATAAAGATTATTATTTGCAATAATTATTTGGCCCTATATTAGTATTGATCCACATTAACAGAAGAACAAATATTGCGGTAGGGGCAGTGCACATTAATGAACATCTGTATTGAACAACATTAGATGGAAATACTGTCAGATGGTAGCCAAAATGCTAATATGTATCCACAGTGCCTAAGCAGGTAAAACATTACAGTTAAAACAATTTTTAAAATGTGAATATGTGATGATTAAAAACAAAGAAGAGAAGAAGAGGAAAGAAGAAAATAGTAAAGCCTAGTTATCAAGTATCATCACATATCTTGGAAATGACTCTAAAAAGGCTGATTTTTACACATAAATTATTTATAAGACATAGAACTAGAACTAATTTAAAAGACAAAACAATAAAACTTTTATTTCTTTCCTTATTATATATGGAAATCTAAAATCTGACAAAAAAATGAATCATATGAGTGCAGGTTAACAATAATATATATTTGTCATACTGTGTGCACAGTGCAAGTCTAATTCATTTATTTTAGACTGTTTTAGTGTAAATATTGGATTTTTTCTACAAGATTAGCACTACAGCACCATAAGACATATTATTACTATTGACACTTTTTATATTAATGTTTACATGGAAAAGTTTTAATAACTTCAGTGGCATGTGACTCAGTGACTCTATAACTATAATGAATTGTATTGTTTCTGTTATTACACCAGACAAACAAAACACACCTCAATTTTTATTTAATTTAAATGCTTCTTGTATCATATATTAATATTTTTATGCACAAATCAGTTTGAGGAGATTCTGTGTTGTGTAATAATACGTTTTCTCATCTCATCCTTTATTGAATGCAGTTATGTCTATGCTAAACCTCGAAACAATATTATTACAATCTTTGGAACAAAACTCTGTACGTACATGTATGAACTTTTCTAAACAGTTGATGTTTAAATGCTTTACAGTTCCTCATAGTTCCACATGAAGACTGTGAGCACACTTAAAGTCTGAGGGTCACACATTCAGATTGAATCATAGAGATTCCTGGAGACACTTAGAGATAACACCAGAATGAGGACCGACAAGTTCAATTTCAGATCCATGATTGATAGAAATGACTTTTATTAATTATTTATACTTTTTTCAATTGCTCCTCTTATTCTCCCACTCAGAATCCTCTGTTTGCTCGTTATCTGAATGCAAATGTTCACCACCTCATCTCCTCTCAGCCCCTCCCATCACTGCTCCCCAAACTCCAAAATGGTTTAATGGAGAGGTAACAGCATGCACAGGACGTCAATGCCCTAATAGTCGTGTGTGTATATGTGTGTGTTCCTCTGCCAGTGGATCCCAAAATAACCATGAGAGCAACAGTTTGGCAGGAAGAAGCTGCAGGCTTCAATATGTGCAGGAAATACATCTGAAGTAAGATAAAGGTTAATGTTTTTCATGATTATATGATTAGTTAGCTGTTTGTAGTATTTATCTGAGCATCTATTGTAGGAAACAGTTGAGCGCTGGTTGCAGTTAAATATCCTGTGAAGTCAGTATTCATGTGTCTGTTGTTGTTGTATAGAAGCAGGTCAGTAACTCTGCAGCTGTTCAGTGTGAGTTCAATCTAATTAAAGGTCTGACCTGCCACTTAAACTGCACGCATGAAACAAATGCACTGAAGAAACCCTGTCTAGAGTAAGACGACTTAAAAAAAAAGTATTGACAATCATTTGAATAAAAGCTTTGTTGGTGTTGTTTTTTTTCATCTGACCTGCACAGAGTTACTGAATGAGTTTTGTTTCCGTAACCATGGTGACAGAGTCCCATCATCAATACTGTTCAATGAGTGCAGCGCACAGGGACACATTCATCAATATATCTCTGGGCACTGCTGGGCTAAAGGTTACGGAAAAGAGGAAATATGAGTGTAGCCGATGGTAGTCTGGGATAAAGGTCCACATTAAAAGTCCGATGCCTGCTCAGGTTATCAGTCTGTTCTGCACAGTTAGCACTGGTTGAACTGTTGAATATTTGTGATGGTTTGCCAACATGTGCCAGTAGATATTTCCTGTACTGTGGAGGGTTTGCCAGTCAGTCAGCTGATCCTAAACACATTGACCTTTGTGTAGGAAAACACACATCCTGAAAAGTCACATTTGAGAAAATGGATTAGAGAAGGAATACTGTACTTGACATCCTTAATCTAATGATGCCATTAAAAAGAAATGTGCAATATTGCTCTGTCTAAAAGTGAGTGGCATTCTGTGTGCAAAACACAGCAAACATCCACCAGCTCTAAAGGCTGATGAGAATTTATCTGGAAAAACCTCATTTGTTTTTTTTTGTTTTTTTATGACACTAAACATAAAAAGCAAACAATTAGGAAAACAGCAGCAATGCTGGAGAGGGTGGGGCCACACAAAGGCCAGCCACTCACATATATTTTGGACATGTGTAAAATGCAAATGTTTTGGAACAGTGTTTTTCAGACAATGGAGGTCATTTTAAATTATAAAATTCCAATAGATCCCCAGACTATCTACCTGAATCTAATATGGACCCCCAGACTATCTACCTGAGTCTATTACCTGATGATGGAATTAACAGAGAAGACACTTTTTAAAAATATTAATTTTTTCCTGAAAAAGGTTGTGACAAGGAACTGGTTAAAAAGTGACCCTGGACATTGTAGAGGAAATGTATACCATGGAAAAATTAATGTTTCGTCTGAGGATTAAGATGGGGACTTTTAATCGAAGATGGGAGAAATGGACCATATTCAAAGACACTACTTGTTGTTACCAGATCTGATGCAGAAAAGCAGATGAGTGCATATGGAACAGCATCCCCCTTGTCGTTTTGTGCTCAGTTATCATTGTTACTGAGCTGTAAAAGTGTTTAAAAAAAGATACTTTTTTTTTAAAGGAAATGTGCAGAGAGTAAAGATAGTGTTAAATTACAGCACAGCTCATCACTGGGAGACAGATTATAAAGAAAAAATAGAATTATGAAGGAAGTGATGTGGAGCAAAAAAGGTTATCAAAAGTCATGTGTTTTTAAGTATTAAAATCCTTTACGTCAGTAAAAGTACCAATAACACAAAGAAATATACTTAAGCATGAAAAGTTAAAGTGCTCACTATGCAGTGAAATGGTCCATGACAGTGTTTTACAATTATATACATATGATGTAATGGATTCATTTTACTGCTGCATGTATATGTACATTGCCTTTCACTGTTCTAGATGTTTAAGGTTGAGCTTTTTAACTACTTTGCACACCATTAGTTAAACCATCCTATTCTGTAAAGTCATCATGTTTTAATAGAGTTACTGTCCTGTGAGTCTAGTAAATCTTCTACGAGCTCAGAAAAACAGCCCTGTTTTACACTTTGTGCCAGTTCCTTTTCCAGCTAATCCAAGGTGATCTGTAACACTTCAACCTTCATCTTATTAAAGTCAACACATTTGGAGATACTTGGTTTTTACTGGACATGAAAGGAATGAACAGCTGTGATCTGAAACGTACCTAAAGCTCTCAGACAAGTGTAGTTACAAGAACAACTTTTGCCTCTGAGATGTATTGGACTCAAAGTTCAGTCAGTTAAATGTATATACTTCAGTAAAGTACAAGGACCTCAAATTTGTACTCGTACTCTTACTCAAATACAGTGCTGCTCTGTAAGTACTCAGTTACATTCTATTGCTGGTCTTTTGCAGGAACATTTCGGGGGGTTTGCAAAGATATTGATCACTTTCCTGAAGATGCAGATTATGAGCAGGACGCTGCAGAGTATTTACTCCGTATCAAGTGGTCACTTATACAGTTAATGATGATGATTGTTAGTGATTTAACAGCAACGCAAAACTGAAGCTTTGTAATAATAATATATAATGATAATAATAATAATAACATAACAATAATAATAATAATATAATAATAATCTCCCCTCTTGAGCAGTGCGAGCCTCCAGCCTCTTCCCCATCCTCAGTGTGGGTTATTATTTCTTGGAGGTGTGTGTGTAGCTGCCAGTGAGTTCTACAAGTCACGCTACAATGTTATTCTCAGCGCCGGTATACTGTTTGTCTCTGCAGGTCAGAAACAAAAAACACACATTGCTCATGTGCACACACGAACAACAGAGTGCATCATTAATGGAGCTATTTGTATGATTTCTACTTTAAAAGAAATTATCTATATTACCAATAATTATCATTAAATTTTGAGGATATGCAAAAGATGCTGCTCTGGCTTCAAAGTGAAACGGTGCGTTTTGTATCTTCAGGTAATACCACTGATGGCCACTAGATGCTGCTCCCAAGGACTTTCACTGATCTTCTTTGCAGAAATACAACATCAGCATGTCTTTTTCCATAAGTCATTATGGTTGGACCCACTAATGAGTACACTTGTGATCTCTCTCTAAACCATTGCATTATTAATAACATTTTAGAGCTAATGGAGTTAAAGGCATGATTAACTTCAGAGCTTATGTTTAATGAATAAAACATTTTTTCATCACAGTCATCTCTAGTGTTCTTCTAGTTAATAATTACACCAACAACACCTGATGTTCTTAGACAAATATTTACCACCAGTAAGCTACCATTACCAGTGCCTCACCCATCAGCGCACCCTGACCTCAACTCTTCTTTCCATATACTTCTACCTTCAGAAAGAGAATATAGAACTGTCAAAAGGCAAACTCGAATTATAGTCCAGTGTCAGGGTCGCTATGTCTACATCTTGGTGTGACTGGTGTGGGCTAATAATGTATTAAAGGAATTGTACTGTACATCCATGTTTTATACAAGAGCTGATCGGTGCTGCTCTACTTGCTGCGATAAGATCAGAGGTGGCTCATCAACAGGGGGCACTAAGGTGCCCCCCCCCACCTGTCTCACATGAAGAAGAAAAGGATAGAAATCACCTAAAATAGTTTTACATAAACATTAATATTTAAATAAGATGTACATGATACATCTTGTGAGTACCGAGTATAATCTGCATTCAAGTGTAGTTTAAAAATATTTTTAGTCCTTTACTGAGCAGTCAAGTCACGTGTTTCCTGTTTGGGGCACAAAAATCTGCGCCCGAGGCTCTCCATTTACCATAAAGACTCTCATTATAAATGGTGCATGTCCAGTGGACCCCCCTCCAATACAAGAGATAGGAGAGCCTCAGGGTGCTAAAAATTGTGCCCAAGCACCACCCCACAGGACTGAACGTCGCATCCCAAAAAGAATCAAGGCCTTCCTCAGAAATGGAATCAGTGAATAGGTCCATAAGTAATACCAGTGACATATTTACAAGCAGCAGGATAGTGGGAAACACTACTGCCTTGGATGTGAGAGGCAGGGCTTTGAAGCCCAGCTCAAGTATAATATGGACATCTTTTAGCCTTTGGGTTGATTTTCTATTTCTTTATTAATGCCATGCGATCTACCCGTACTACCTTCGTCCCTGGTCTAAATGTATTGTCCATAATATCAGTGGAAAAGACACTTGTCAGGGACATACCTGACTTTAACAATAGTCATGGAAAAATTGGCATGTCTGAAGAATAGACAGGTGACATTTACATGTCACCTGTACATGACTGAAAACATATACTGTGGATTTTAATTTTTATAATTTACTTTTTATTGTTGTTTTTGAGAAAACATAAAACAAATACAAATGGTAATAGAACAAACAGCAGGGGGAGAATCCAACATTCAATTAACATTCAGTCCACACATACATCAATATGCCCATATTCATTTTCATGATGATAAAGTTTGAGGGTATGCCCCCCGTAGGGGCACATTGTTATTATACAAAATCAGGCCTTACAGTTGAAACATAAGTGAGCCATTTTAATCAATTTTCAGCAAAGATATCAATTTTACATCTCAGTTTAAATGTGACTCTCTCCATAACATATACACTGTAAACTACATCAGTCAGGGTACATGGTCAGGGCCTTCTTAATTGCTCCTAACAGTAGTCTCAATAAACATGTATCTCTCTTTGCACACTTGAGATCTTCTGAGTCGTTCAGGTACATGGTTTTAAAGTCAAAACAGATTTTAAATTTAAAAAGTGCCTCCAGGAGACCATGGACACATCTCCAAAATGGAGCCACAGAGGGACAATCCCAGAAGATGTGACAGTGGTTGGCCACAGTACTTCCACAGGACCTCCAACAAGCATTCTGATCAGAGTATTTCGCCTTCTGTGCTCGGGTACAAAAGAATCCAGCCAAGTTGTTCCAGCTATATTCCCTCCAGGAAAGGGAGTTTGTTGTTATCCATTGCTGTTGGTAGATTCTGTCTCATTCTTCCACCGTTATCATGAGGTTACCCTCTGCTTTCTACCTCTGTTTAATGTCCAGAGTGTGGTCTCCTTTTATATTCTGGAGAGCTCAATATAGTCTAGAAATAATTTTTTGGTAGGTGCCATCATTGTTTGCTTTTTGGAAAATATCCAAGATTTCGTCTCCAATTGTCTTGTTATCCTTAATTTTTTTCCCTAATAAAGTGATTTGTAAATACCTAAAATGGTCCTCATTTTGTAGATTACAGTTGTCGTTGAGGTTCTGGAAGGTCAACATTGTACTTTTTTTTAGGAGTGTGGAGTATGTTGTAAGACCATTTGCAGTGTAACCTTTGAACCTCATGTCATATTTGCTGGGTAAGAATTCCGGACACACTGTGGATTTTTATTTGAATTTAAATTAACATTTTAAAGTAGTGGTGCCTGTACATGTATCCTAGTGGTGATAAGTGGTTATAGTGCATCTGAAAACTGACTTGTATACAGCATCCCACCAAAAAAAATGATTTCACCAGCACCCACTGGATTAGATGTTCTTATATACAGTGGCAAATTCTTCACATTTGTTTGTGTCTGTCTGATGCAGATCCACTTTTAGAAACACAAAAAAGATTTTTCCACAAATATTTCATGACAATATTTGAGATTATATCAAATTTTAAATGTCCAAAACTGTTTTCCACTACTGTACGTCTTTAATGTGACTACAGTGTTCTGATAATATCACACATGGCTACTTTTGATGAAGTAGTACCCAAATACACACTTAGAGGCATTTATCTTCTGCAGGTTGGAATACGTCTATGTATATGTATACGTCTTCGTATAACATTCCAAATGGTGTTGGTGTATTGGTACGGACTGAACCTACAAAAAGATTTTTCTGCATATATTCATGATATTTGTGACTGTATAAAAACTTTTTTCCACTGCTGCAAATAATTTTGTCAAGGGAATCTGGTGGCATTGAAGAGAATTGACAGGGCTTCAGTTCCTGTCAGAAAAATATGTCTCATGGTAATTTAAAACATATAATGTGCATATTGACTGGATTTGGTAGTGGAAACATGCTGGTAAAATGCTGCCCCCACTCTGGTATTATTTCACTGATTTCTTCTTTTCTTTTAAAACCTTCCAGGTCTCAGTAACATTATTGGCATCATTGTGTACATATCAGCCAACTCAGGTGACCCCAGCCAGAGTGACAACAAGAAGAGCTACTCGTATGGCTGGTCTTTTTATTTTGGGGCTCTGTCCTTCGTACTGGCTGAGATGGTTGGCGTCCTGGCAGTCCATGTGTTCATAGAGAAGCACAGGCAGCTACGTACCAAAGGCAGACCTTCTCTCATGAAGCCGCCCATCTCCCGGGGCTCGTCTTACTACCGCAACCGGTACTACCAAAACCGCTCCCGCCGATACAGTTACAGGAGCAACCACAGTGCAGCTGACTCCACCTTGCACTCCTTTCGAGCATCGTTGGTGCGAGACAGAGAGCCCTCCATCTCTGCAGAATCAAAGATCACCACCATGGCGGGCTTGCCAGCAGCAGGGACGGTGGGGTCAGAGTTCGTGCTTTATACCTTGGCTTCACCGCTCACTGACGGCAAGATTGACATGCCTCTGGATGATATAACCTCTGTAATGGCTCATAACAACACAGAGGTGCTGCCAGGAAACTGCTCTGCCAACAGAAGGACGACGCCTGTCTGAAAAAAATAAAGCAGATAAGATGAGATTATGTTCCTGCCAAGGTGAAAAGACTTTGAAGACTGAAACAAGACTGTTGACAAGCTTTTGAGACAAAGAAAACAAGGACTCATCCCAGAGATCTAATTTTTCTGCTCTTTGTATCTCATTTTATTCTGCTATGCTTTTACAGTAGCTATATCTGTGTGTGAATGAGTGTGATGTGATGTATACAAATAGGTTTTTGGGTGTGATAGGTATGCAGAGAGACAGACAAGAGAGCATTTTGATCAAAAAAGTGATGATCACGATGAAAAAGAGACACAAACACAGATCCATGGAAGGTGACATAACTATCCCCTGTCCTCCTTTTTGTAGACCTGATTTCACAATCGAACCCTCATTTAAATGCACCAGTGTGTCAGAGTGTGTTGCATAAGCATGTAAGCATGCATACGTTTAATGGTTTAAGGGTTATGTCCTGATGATTATGTCACTGAGTCTTTGTTTACATTAAATAAAGCTTAAGAAGATGCTCAGAATTATGTGTGCTTTTTTGGGGGGGGAGGGTTAGGACACTATTTACAGCTTCCACACCAGCTGAACAGCAGGCACACTGTGAAACCTGATGTGTTACCATGGCAACGGCATAATTCAGGGACATTCAGCACTGGAAAAATCATGTCCTGATCACACAAGGTTCAGTGTTCCTAAACAAACAAGAAGAAGTGCATTGTTTGGGTAATGTTTCAAGATTCAGAGTCACAGTTGCACCCGCGTCTTGATCTTTACAATGTCTTATCAGCGTCATGAACCAAGGGTGTATTTTATCAGTTCCCACCTAGTTACATATATATATCTGAGAATAAAACCCTGGCAGCGGTGGGATTCGAACCCACGCCCCCGAAGAGACTGGAGCCTTAATCCAGCGCCTTGGACCGCTCGGCCACGCTACCGTGTAACACCGGTTTTCCTGCTCCTACATGCGAATTCGTTAAACTGTACGGTGAATTATTTGGTTTAAAGATTTGTATCATTTTAATTCAGAGACTAAATTAATACATTTAGATTTTAAAGTCTATGCCTATTTTAGAGACATCCGAAGATGACCGGCTAAACAAGATGAACTGTACTGAACCGAAACCTTGCAAACCGTACAAAGATCACATTCCGACATGATTGCTCAAATGTGTGACTTATTTACGCTCCATTTCACATACAGTAATTTTAAAATGTAGATTTGCACTTTACGTCTGGGACAAGCTGTATATTTTCAGTATTTCACCTTTCGTTTTTCACATTATAGAAGTGACAGCGGAAATCGGCTCTCAAAACGTACACCGACGTTAATCCTCTTGTCTTGTTGTGCACTCTTTGAAAGAACCGTAGACACTTCCAGTTCCGTCCTGCGCCATTTTGATGAAACAGCGAGGACAAGGGGAGAAGCGGTTCACACCGAAATGGATTTTATGGATATAAACTGAAGAAACAACTGGATGCACTTATTTCAATCATACACAGTGGGAAATAAGCACGGACCGAAGAGGAACCATTTCGACCTTTCTGCTTGACTGGTGGAATTTCTACATTTTTCGTCAACTAATTTGGGCAACGTTGTTAGCTTAGCATCTTAAAGCAGTTAGCTTTTGTTAGGCCAGTTGTGTTTCATAATACTGTGATGAGTGGCTAGTAGATAACGCTAGCTAATCTCGAAGGATAGCATGTTAGCTTTAGAATTAGTTAATAAATTAAACAAACATCCATACGGTTTAATGTGATTTTATGACAGCAGTAGGTTTAACGTGGTTTGGACTGCGATAACGTGGTAATTGTGGACTGGCTGGCGCAGTTTTGAGGACTTGTATCTTTAACGTTTGCCTTGACTTGAGCAATCAGAACTGAATCTAAAGGCATACCGTTGTAAGGACTGCGGCTGTGGAAACCCCCGGCCTGCTGCTTGCTACGCCAGCGTCTTGCAGCACGCCGGCCCGGGCTTTCCGCCAAGGACATCTCAGCACGGACTCGGCCCCATTTACATCCATGTACTAGGTTTAACTTCTGTGCCGTGGACTTTTTCGGATTTGGTGCCATCCTGATGTGTTTTATTGGACTTTAAAGAACTGTTGAGCGCCGCTCAATGGCGCTCTGGCCTCTAACCTCGATATTTTTCTTTGGCATTAATAATAAGGACTCTCGTCATCTGCGCTGAATCCCTTCCCATTTTAGCCCTTGCTCTGTCCACAGTGTTTCTTCGAATATAAAGAAGGTTTACTTATTAAAGTCACCAGATTTAGCCTCCTGTGTTCAGTGTTCACGCTGTTTGTTTTGTTATCATACCAGGCCTGTGTTTTTCCTTGTTCTTACTTGACTAAGTGCTTAGACCTGTAAAAATGTCGTGTGTTCACTATAAGTTTTCTTCCAAACTGGACTACAATACAGTCACTTTCGATGGGCTCCATATCACTCTCAGCGAGCTTAAAAGCAGATTATGTCCGGGAGCGTCTCAAGGCCACAGACTGCGACCTGCAGATCACTAATGCGCAGACTCGGGAAGGTAAGGCATCAGCTGATACGTTAGTCACTCCAACAAATATAGACTGATGTTCAGAGATCTAAAAGGGCTTGTGTTAGAAATTGTCCTGTTATTATCCTGTAGTTATTTTCCTAAAGGGAATTCATTTCAGTTGTACCGAACCGTTTCGGTAATAATACATGCACACACCAAGTTTAGACCGATGCAGTCTTGTGTAAGGCTACATTTACACGTAAGAAACTCTGCCAACCTACTGGTTATTACAGTATTAATTTCTCTAAATATTCAATTTAGGTGTGTTGGTGAGAAGGTAGATTTATTTTTTTATTTTTATTTTGACTGGACAAATGTGTTTGGAATATTTCCCCTGAAAGTGTGTACAAACCCATGGCAATGTAAACTACAAATAATAAAATGTACATACATCTGTAGCATCCTGTGCATATTCTTACTCTTATTATCGGCATGGGAAGTAGTATTTATTTTGGGTTTGGTGTGTCAGATTACTTAAATTTCACCTGACAATTCTTTATGGTGCACATATTTTAATAAACATCACAATTCATGTTGCAATGTTGTGCGATGAAATTTGTGTCTGTTTCACAATTTTGTAATTTTTCCATTCCAGCAACAACATAATATAATTCACTTTTGATGTTTGGTTGATAAATATTTGTCATTTTTCTGTTGGTTATATTGATAGTTCAGTATGCCTATCCAGAATTAATAAATATCCTGTATTGCAGATCATTGTAGGTTTACTTTCACTCTTACACTCTTTTGCCATGATCCAGATAAAACACCACTACTCATTCTTTGTTTTCATTGTGTAATTATAATGCTTATAAAGTGTCTTCTTTGAATATGTTACAGAATACACAGATGATGAAGCCCACATCCCAAAACATTCATCCGTGATCGTTCGCCGCACTCCAATTGGTGGAGTGAAACCCGCTGGCAGGACGTTCATTGTGTAAGTATTTTTCTTTAATTTATTGTAGTTTGTGTCGCTGACACTGAGGTTTATACAACCCAGTTTATATAACCCAGAGCCAATGTAAGATCTGCGGCAAACAGAACTTGAGTTCTTTTTTAAACTGATCTATGTGGATGGTTTGTTGGCTAGCTTGACAACTCATGATTCCTTTCTTGTGTTTTGTTTTTGCAGAGAGCGTTCTGACACAGCTGTGGTGGGATCTTCTAGACCCGTATGTAAACCAAACCCCAAATCAACACACTCTCCTCCTTCTCTCACCTCTCTCTCTCTCCCCCTCGTTCTGGCTTTAGTCACCTTTTCTTGAGAACATTCTGTCAACAATGATCAAGTTGTGTGTATCTTCTGTTCACTGTGCGTTTGACTACATTTGTGTTGAGATCTCAATCTCTATATGTTATTTGATGTCATTTTTGGGAGGGGTTTCTTGAGTCACCACAATTAAATTAGTTTGTTGTTTCTCTCAAACACCCTGGATTCATGTGTTAAATAAGCAAAGTGATCTTTTACATTGTGGTGTGAGATTTTATGGGTAAGAGAAACAACAGACTAGCAAAGCAGCTATTGTTTTTCAATGCTCTGAACTGACCAAATGTTGAATGTTGCCACAATATTATGAATTGAGACACATTTAAACTGTTCTGAATGTATTTCATATTGAAATGGTGTTGTAGCCTGCATCAGGTCAGGCAAATGTATTTTTATGGGGTTTGTAAAAGGAAAAAAAAATGGTTTTGTATATTGATAATTCACTGTCTTTTATTTTCTGTGAAAATATTTTATTTTTATGTGGCTTAATAACCCAATGGAGTAAAGTGTGGCTGGGGCTGACTGTAATTAATTTTAAATACAATTACTAGACTAAAGATGTGTGAGTGGAACAGACTTGCTGTTGATTTTTATTTTTAAAGGCTTACCCTGCTAATATTCTCAAGTCTGTTGTTCAGTAACTTTTACCATTGTCAATTTTTTTGTCCTGTAAGATTTCATCTTGAAGATGTTCTATTCTGCATTGAATATGGACTGCACATAACTCGTACACCTTAAACACTCACAGATTTCCTCCTGCCAAGTTATGGATTAATGATGAATTAATGAATTAATTCTGTTTTTAAAAAGTGTAGCTCTAAGTGTTTATTAAAACTGTGGTTTGGGGATCGGTCACACCATAGTTTTTGACAAGTGAGATGCTGTGACCTGGCCATTGAGGGAAAATGTTGTGACATGATCAGAGTTCTTTAACACGCATTAAGTAAAGTAAACATCTTGTCAACCTGTGGAGGCCTTCCATGGTTGCTGCAGTGAGAAGTACACTGGTGTAGTGTGTCCTGTAAGCTGCAGAACCTGTCAATAAAGTTCAGTGGTTCAGTGTCAGAACCGCTTGCATCAGATCCCTGTGTGTTCCCTCTGCAGCTTTTCTGCAATACCCAGTATTTCCTCTGAGCTCTGCAAATCATGTTGGAGGACCCACCCTGCTTTATGTCTGTATAATTAGAAATAAATGACAGGAGTTAGGCAGAGCAGTTTTTGTTAGTGTTTGAAAATGACCTTTTATTTGCATAGTTCTCAGGCTTCATTTACTCCTGACTTGCATTAGAAACACATCCCTTTAACTTGCTGTCACCCGTAACACTGTAGTGTTGTAGAAGCTTTTCTTCTTCATTGGGCTTTTAAAAACATTTTTTGTCTATGTACTTTATTGGTTTTATAAATTCAACACTTGACAGTGCTTGTTTTTTTTTTTTTTTTCCATTGAATCCATTTGGCACCGGTCCTTAAAACCAGCTCATTAGTTAACAGCTGGCATCTTACATCTAGTTTTAATGAGAATTTCTAACAGTCTAGACAAAGTCTTTTGACAACTTGGTGCAGAGTTTGAATTGCTGTGGCATGGTGAAGGAAAATTGCACTCTAAAATAAAATGTCAAGTGTTCCGATGAGAGTAGAGTTCTCGTTACCAAAGCAGGGACAGCTTTAGGATACCTGTCAAGGAATATGCTCATAGAGTACATTTGAGATATGCTGATGAAGCCTAAAGAGGAAGGAAGGTTTAAGCAGACATAAAACGTACTTGCATATTTGGAAGAATAGTTGAAGATGGACATTTTTTTATTATTTCATAAAACAAAAATAATGTAATGTTAAAAAAGAAGAACCTGGCAACTTCAGCACAAATGTTGCATTCACTGAGGCACAATTTGAGGAATATGTAGGGGAGAGTACACCTTTAACATTCATGTGATCTCTGTAAAAATCAGGTTCGCACATTCTGGCAGTTTATTAATTTCTCTACTCCATTTGTACCTTCCATATAAAGAGTTCTAAAAGTACTGAACCTTAAACAAGGATGTAACAGCCATTAATTTAGTCGATATGTCACAAATTCAACTAAACTGAGTAAAGGTAGAATCATCACCTACAATGTTGTCTAATCATGTCTCGATCTGAATGCTTGCATTCATATTCTTGTGCTGCTTTTTTGCTTAAACAATCCAGCAAAGGGTTTAATATTAGTGTTAGAAGTTCAATGGAGACTCTTAAGTGACTGGACACAGAGATGTGGGGGGACTGTCTGGGCTCTGATCTTCCACTGTGTCTCTTAGATGTCATGTTAACATCTGTAATATCTGTACTCTGATTCTCCTGCAGACCGATTCCTCTCCTTCTTTGTCACTCGCCCAACTCACTAAGGTACTGTTTGCATATGCAGAGGTTCCACTTAAAGTTATGTCATGTATTTGTAGTTCAACCAGAAATGCTAATTTATGCACTTATTTTAAGATACTTCTTTTTTTGTTTTTTGTCACTGTTGTGGTTTTAGACTGCTAACCTGGTTGACGCAAATGCATCAGAAGAGGACAAGATTAAAGCCATGATGTCTCAGTCCAACCATGAATATGACCCGATACAGTTAGTGTTACACTTTCATGCACGCACACACACATACACACGCACATTACTGTGGAATACTGAAATACCTGAGTAACCCCTCGTAGCACTGCATGTAATGTATGGGTCAGGTGAACAGTGACACGGTTACATGTTTTGTGCTCAATGGGCTCTAACTTTGTACATATAACCTATATTTCAGTAGGTATTTGTAAGTATTTAGTCATAGTAAGGATGATGATTTCATAAGATAAAAGTTTTGGCCAAAAATATTTTAAAATGTGCTCTGTAACATGGTTATATCAAAATGTCACTGATTTCGACAAGGTTTACGCCAAAGTGCTTAACATGCGGTTCCCACAGGAAATTCACTTAAATTTGCTTATGATGTGTTAAAAAAAAACATATTAAGCTACACTGATGTCAAAATTTAGGAAAATATATCGGAAACTTTTGGACTTTTTGAGACAGATTTAAAATAACACAGTTTCAGTGGGCATAGTGACAGAGTTTCAATTCTTGATCCTATTATGATATAAGGACCAGTGTGTCTAGAAAACAAATCAAATATTTTTAATACAAGCATTTATTATACATCGCAGTAATAAGCTAACAAATGAGTGCATTCAGAATAGGATAAGAGACACTTAGATTTTTCTTATAGATGTGCGCGTTCCTTTGACCTGACCAGTATATTATGGTATTTTATTACTTGTTGGTTAAATAAAGCACAATACCAGAGCACTGACTATTGTTATTTGTATATATGTGCATTTTTGACGTACACTTTGTTCTTGTGTTTTCCCAATCACACAGATTTAGTGATGTAAATAATAATTGTGAGATAATTGTGCAAACTGTTGTCTTTGCTTGTCTTCCTAGTTACTCCAAGAAGGCGCTCGGGCCTCCACCTGCTCACTACACCTGCTATCGTTGTGGAAAAGCTGGTCACTACATTCGTCAGTGTCCCATGCTAATGGTACTTAAAACCACTGGAGTTGATCTGTAACTTGTGCTAAGTGACTTAAAAAAAGTGTAAAAACCACCATTTTTCCTCTTTTGCTGACTGCTATTTTTATTTTGATTTACTTAGGTCCAGGATAAGAGTGTGGATGTCCCCAAGCCAGTAAGGATTAGTAAGGGTATTCCTCAGAGTTTCATGGTGAAGGCAGAACCAGGCACCAAAGGAGCCATGTTAACCAGCACTGGAGAATACGCTATACCTGCTATAGATGCGTAAGTGTCGACAAATGGCCACACAGATCCACTGTATACTAAAACCAACCATACCCACGGTAGATTGTTTTTGTGCATCTATAAGAGTGCTTCTTGTAAAAAATGTATTCATACAGGGAAGCTTATGCACAAGGAAAGAAGGAGCGACCTCCATTTGTTCCACATGACCAGTCGTCTTCTGAAGACGAGACAGACCCGATCCCCGATGAACTCTTGTGTCCCATTTGCAATGACCTGATGACTGACGCTGTGGTTATACCCTGCTGTGGAAACAGTTACTGTGATGACTGTAAGTTGACAAATCCTATTTATACTAGTATTTTAAAGCTAAATTTGACATTGAAGTCAAAAATTACATGCATAGTCAAAACTAGTATTGTAGGAAGAGGATGAGAAGAGAATTTTAATCTTCTTGACCTGAGATCAGCCTGCATATATCACTGATGAAGAGCTTTACTGATTGGAGGTGTGTGTTTTGTTGGCAGGTATCCGGACTGCTCTGTTGGACTCAGAAGAGCACATCTGTTATACGTGTAAACAGATTGATGTTTCTCCTGATAACCTGATTGCCAATAAGTTTCTTCGACAGGTAAACACCAAATAACACCCATTAACTTTGTTAACTTGTGCATATTCAGTTTTTGTCTTACTCTGAAAGGCAGTATACTTAATAAAATGGTTTACATGGATAATGAAAATTAATATACATGAATTTTCCGGTTCATGTGCAGCTATGTGTATGCTGTGTAAGAATATACATTTTCATCGGTGAGGACATTTGATGTATTGAAAGAGGGAGGTTTTAGGTGTGTTTCCCCCAACTAGAAAAATGTTCTTTTTTTTTTGGGAGGGGGGTGAAAGACAGGATCTTTATCTTTACTGATATCGATGATAGAACCTAAAGCAAAACCCCCAAATGAAATGCATTGTCTGAATGCATATACACATCCAAGGAATTCTCTCATAACCCTAATATCAGCCTACGGACCATGACACTTCATCTTATACTAAAGCATTCTATAAAAGAGCTAATTCAAAACATCCTAATGGAATCTGTGTTTTACAAGACACCTAAAAAAAGATTTCATTTTAATCCCGGAAAAAATAGGTCCACTTGAAATGTTTTTTCCCCCATCTTCAGGCTGTGAACAACTTTAAGAATGAGACTGGATACACCAAACATGCCCGGAAACAGCTTCCAGCTGCAGCCCCACCCCCCCTCGGCCTCAGCTGGTCAGGCCTCTTCATTCCAGGCAGCAGGATCCTCTGCTGCCCAGCTCTTCTCAGCCTCCGCCTACCAGTGTGCCCACCACCACGGCCCCACAGACCCACAGCCCACCCTCTGCACCTGCTGCTACCACTGCTGCTCCTACTCCACCTCATACTGCTGCTGCTGCCACCGTTGAAGAACAAGTTGCCTCACCAGATCCTGAGCCTGTTCCAGACCACGGTTCGCCTATGCACTCCACCAGCCAGGGAGAACCACCCCCACCTGGGTCAGTGGATGATACATTATGATGAATCCATCAAATCATACCAGACTTTGGTTTATTACAAACTGGAACGCAGTACTGGTGTTAATATGTTTCTGTGTGTGTTTGTATTAGTGAGACAGACCCAGAGCCAACTGTGGTACCAGACTCATCTGGAACCTCTGAAAGTGGATCACAGGTGAGTCTGTACTGTGAGCATTTGTGTCTCTACTGAATGAATGAACATGGCAGTCTAATCTAACTAATCCTGCTTTCACATGCTATGGAAATTATGGTAAATATTAGTTACAGACTCAAGTTACACATGAACGCCCCCTCACAACATATTTTCCTCCAGAAAACTGGGAAAAAAATTTGATACGCAAGCTGCTTAGATTAAAATCACCTCTGAACTTTCCAACATGGTGGAGAACAACAAGGGATTTATGGAGAATGATAATGCAATTTATTAATGTACTGCTGCTGTTTGCCGATTTTGCACATTTATAGTGTATACAATTTGCTGTAGCAGATGAATTAACACATTCAAAACTTTTATCCAAGTAGCACGCCACGATAAATTGTCAGCCATTTTTCATTTTGCTACAACAACAAAAGCACTTGAACACAATGTACTTGTAATGTCGAATTCACTAGTGGAAAGGTTTATCCTTCCGATAGCATGTGAAGGCAGCACTGGGGCGGCCATAATGTTGTGTCCGTGGGCAAAACACTGGACCCTCCTTGCCTCCAGTGCTGCTACACCGTAGGCGCGAATTGGTAGCCACGCTTCTGTCAGTCTGCCCCAGGGCAGCTGTGGATATATGGAGTTTACCACCACCAGAGTATGAATGTGTGAGTGAATGAATCCACTGTACATGCTTTGAGTATGCATTCATTGAAAAGCACTATTAAATCTAATCCATTATTTTGACTATGCTACTACACTTTAGGAAAAGATTTTTTTTTTTCTATCAGCACTGATTATTTTTGAAATGAGTAAATGCAGCAGCTTCAGCTCACACTTGAGGCTTTATGAGCATCCTGATGGATTAAAGATTAAGGCCATAGGGTTCTTAAGTTCATGTCCATATCGCTCAGCCTTTCTTCTGTTGACTTAACAAGCATAAATACAAGAATTACATTGGCAGCAGAATCTACTTAATGCCATTAATTCTGTGACATTTATGCTATAAAAGGTAGATGAATCCTAAAGTTAATGTAAATCTCTAATTGTCTATTTTTTTTGGGGGGGGGGGTTATTGGTCAAAATGTCAGTGCTCACTCAGCCAGTGTATCACAGTGTGCTGCATGGCATCTCTTGTTATAAATCTTTTAGAAGTAATAATACTTATGTAACATGGGTAAGGGCAGGTTCAATGAAGTCTGACTCAACAGCAGTGTATTTAGGGCTCAGCTGAGTCCTGTTGACCTTTTTGTAAGAAAACTCTAATATGAAGCATTGGACTAAGATAGGAAGTGAGAAAAACCTATAGCCATTTGCAAATGCCTGCAACTAGTTGTAGGACTCCAGTTTCCCTCACACCTTTGTACTTCTTTGCCAGTATGTATTTGCAAAATCTAAGAATTCAGAATGAAAATGCCTTCTATTTAATTTGCTGAAGTCTGCAGAACCACTGCTGTATAAATCTTGAAGTGGTAGAAAGTTCATCCTTAAATACCAGGTTATACAGTAGTAAATGCATTGTTTAATTCAGGTCAGATCTCAGGTTGTTCCAGATTTTTACAGTGTAAAGGGTTATTTCTGTCTGACTGGTGCAGCACTCAGTCTGTACATATATACGCTGTAACTTGTTCTGGAAATCACTATATCTCCCTCGCTGTGGTTTCTCCCACAGGCCCACCATTTAACTGTTATTCGCCACCCGCCACCTCCAAGGCCACCCCATCCGTCAGGTAAGTGGTAGAGTTGGGGCTATTTAAGCAGATTACGAGAGCTTGAAGGAGAGGTGTTTGATGACTAACCAAGTGTCTCTGCTCCCACAGGTCAGCAGTCACGACCACATCAGTCTCATAGAGGGGGAAATAGACCGTGGGAAAGGCAAGTCATGTCTGTAACGGCCCCATCTTTTTAAAACTTATGTTGTGAGAAATTGTACTCACCATCTGCTGCTTTGTCTTTTCATGCACCAGGTCTTACAGAAGCAGAGATCACCCCTCCACACACCTCCAGACTGCTCCACCTCCCGCACCTACTCCTTGTCTACTCAGCCCCAGCAATGTATCCACCCCCACCCCAGCCCTACCCTCTCCATACACCACTGGACCTGGTCTAGTTCCCCTCCTGCCATCAGCTACCAGCCTCAGCCTGTCTATGCACCTGGACCACCAGGGATCAATCCTCCCTGGGTTCCTCCTGGCTCCCAGCCTCCCTTTGTTGCCCTTCCCCCCTCAATCTCACAGCCCCCCCTTTCTAAGGAAGACTTCTATAGGCAACGACACCATCGACAGGACAAGTGAGTAATTTCTTTTTCTTTCATGATCTTGAAAAGACGCATAGTATTCATGTTGTAATATTTGAAGATCCCTCTCACTGGAGAAGAATTTTCTAGTCATCTTCAATTGCCCAGTTAAAACTCAGTCATTACTCTTCAAATCCAGCAACTAGGCTACACTTGGTCGACTACTGGGGGGTAGTTCTAATGAAAATACATGTTTTTTTTCCCTGTTCTCTATTATGAGGTTCAGTTACTTTGTCCTAGAACTGTTAGATTAACTGACATCTCCTTCACCTTCATTTTAAATTTGGAATCATTAAATGTGCAAGTATAGTAATTCATAAAAGTTTATATGCTGCAGAGAAACTTTCTCTCTTCAGTAGAGTATATGAGAAAACCCTTGGTGTCAAATTCTGCACAGTGGAAGCCCAAGACGACACTGACTGAACAATGGAAACTTCTAATTTTTGTGTGGGGGGCTATATCTAGGGTTGGAATGTTTGAGTATTTTAAAGTTGTTCAATGAAAGTTTAAAAACTTTGTTTGCATTCACAGAGTTACATCCAAACTCGATGAGTTCACTAAAGACTTCCATAAAGAGCTTATGAAGTACAGAAATGCACCAAAAAGACGAAGACCATCTTATTCCAGGTAAGTGCACTAATGAGGAACCTCCAATGAATTTTAATTTTCGCAAATTACATCTGCATAATCCTTAAAGCCATTTATTCCATTTGAATATATTTTGCTTCTGTTTCTAGGTCCCGGTCTTACAGTCGCTCTCCACTCAGCCGTTCTCCTTACTCGCGGTCTAGAACCAGATCAAGATCCAGGTCTTACTCTTTTTCCCCCAGTCGGTCCCGCTCTCGTTCACGTTCCCATGGCCGCTCTTATACCCGTTCCACTTATTCCCGACGCAATGGACGCAGTTATGGACGCTCTCGTTCAAGGTCCCGCTCTCGTTCAAGGTCTTATGGGTTCCGGCGTTCAGGGTCGCCACGGACCCCTCCCTCCTACCGGGGAGTAGGCTGGGAGGGAACAGAGGCTGGAGGACCGTACAGGTCGCGATCTCGTTCACCAGGTGGCTACAGGAGCCGCAGCCCGGGTGGACGAAAGCCCCCACCACGGGATCTGGTACCATACGAGCTGAAGGGTCCTAGTCCTGGAAGCCACTGGGACAGAGATAGCTATCGACAGTGGGAGAAGGAGTACAGAGACTGGTATAACAAGTATTACAAAGACTATGACAACCAGCATGCATCACTGCATCACAGAGGTCATGGCAGCAGAGACAGAGAGAGACCGAATGTCCCCGTTACACAGAGATTACTCTCCACAGGGAAGAGGACGAAGGGGGAGGGAAGAGAAAGCTGGTCCACCTCATCATTCTCAGTCTTCTTCCTCATCAGGAACTAAGATGAACACTAAAGTACTCAAGACTAAGAAAGTAAAGAAGAAGAAGACCGGAGAAGAAGCAGAGGCATCCCAGCAGTCGATGGACAGAGGTGATGCTACACCAGTCAGAGATGAGCCAATGGACGAAATTCCCCCCATCACAAAAACCTCCCCGTTGTCCTCAAAGCCTTCCACTGGCGTAGCAACCACAAAAGCTCCAGCGTCCAAAAGCCCTGCTGCACCAGCTAAAGCCCCAACCAAGTCTACATCCAAGACTCAGATTGACAAGACCAAGAAGGAGAAAGGGCAGAAGGTGAAGGTTAAAGTGAAACCAGAAGGTACCAAAGTCAAAAGCGACAAGGTGAAGAAGAAAACCGGGGAAGCGGTGACCAAGAAGAAAGACTCCACCCTTTCCTCCTCTTCCTCATCTGCTGTCTCTAAACCATCAAAGACCAACAAAGACAAAGCAGAAGATGCTCCTAACTCTGCAGCGCTCAAAAAGGACAAGCCTAAAACCTCCACAGTCAAGCCTTCCCTGCCTAAGACCCCTCCTCTGTCTTCCCAAAACCTGCCTCTACCCCACCCTCCCCTTCACGACGGACACCGACCCAGCCATGCATGCGAGGAAGGCGAGATCTCCCCCAGGGCGGCGGGTGATTCCCTCTCCCATCATCTGCATGGACTCGCTTATCCACCGACCACCGTCACCGGTGGACAGGAGACGGATGGGAGAGGAGAGCCGCTCTCTACTCGGACCTCCACCCGGAAAGCTGAGGAGAATAGATGGACCGGGGGGCGACATGCTGCCGCACTCACACATGTCTCATCCCCCCCTTCAGAGACTCGCACCTCTTCAGATAGGCATGGACTCCTCCTATAAGGGAGCCGTGACATGGGCACTGATCGGGCAGCAATCAGACCTCTCATGGACCTACAGGTGAGTCCACAGACAAGTAGATTCCTCTGTATTAAGTCATACTAGTCAGATTTGTATTGTCATGCCTACGTTTGTTTCAAACCATTTTGGACATGTATATATAATATTTAAACGTGATCATACACACACGAATCTTTCATATTGACCTTTAATGCTGCCTTCATGTGCTATTGGGGAATGATCCTTTCCATCAGTGAATTTGACATTAACAAATGCATTGTTTAAGAGCGAAGACACACCAACCCAACTGCCAACTGTCACCAGAAAAGGTATCCCAATGATCAGTTGGCTCCCTCTCCCCGACATGCTCAAAAAAGTGTGAAGAAACACTGAATTGACTACTGACTTGAGCATACGTTCTGCACTTGTGCGAGACGTAAAATCGGAAATGACGGAACATTTTGATGACAGTGAGCTTTGTGCTTGGTCTAGAGTCATTGTTGTCAGCAGAGAGTGTTGCGTAGTAAAGAAGGGTTGTTATGTACTTGTTGAACAGATGGTTAGTTATAAGAAGTTACTAGTGTTGTCAGCTTTTGGGCTTCTTGTGGAAGAAGATGTCGCAGGCAAAAACTAAGGAGAAATTGCATTATGCTAACAATGCTAACTGTTCACTTCATGGAGTGAAGTCCATAGGCAACACTGACTGGCACTCATTCAGGTACGATTTGAGCAGTTAATGGCGTGAAGACTAATAATGTGAAGTACCTTGGCATAGCTGTATTCACATGTAAACTTTAGGGGTGTAACGGTACACATTTTATCAAATGGTACACCCCTCATAGTTTGGTATGAGCATATACAAGGTACGGCTCATGTCAGTTTGAAATGACATTTCCGGACAACTCTCATTTATGTTAGAGCTTTGCAAGATGACTGACTTATGGAATTCTACTATCATTGGTTGGAGCGGATGCGGTGGAGCCTGGCTGAGTGACATGAAGTGCGGTCCTTCTACTTCTAACACCTCTCAATATTAAGATTAGTATCCACATCAGTAAAACCTCCTCTTTCGTTGCCATGTTTATATTGACCTTCTTCTTCTCAAAAACCGTTGCTCTTCTTTGTGGTATTCAGCCAGTATGGTAATTTAGAGCAGCACCCTCTGGTGGATTGATTGAGAAACACTCATTCCAACCTACATGACGCATGACATTAGAAACGGACGTATTTACATATGAAAAGCGAACAAAAACAATCCTTAAGGGTCCATCAGCTCACAGTTATGCTTCGGTGCAAGCTGGGCTCCAGCTGGCCTCTTTGTCGAACCATACCGTACTGCAAACCGTGACTCAAGAATCGCAATACGTACTGACTGTTGATGACCTGTACCGGTGGCATCCCTAGTAAACTTCTTGGCTCATTGATTCACTAGTCAAGGGCTATCCTTCTACCAATCAGAATGGTCCGACTGAATGACTTGGTAGTGGCCGATTACACATGTTGAATAGGCTGAAAAGAATAACGGCGGCATTAATGACAGCCGAACATACCAAACGGACTCATGTTACCGACTTCACCAGACTGCCCGACGTGTCCGACCGCCGAAAATTGGGCTGGCGTGTCTTCACCTTAAGTGCTTTTGTTGTCGTAGCGAAATGAAAAAGGGCTGACACAATTTATTGTGACCTCCTACTTGGGTAAAACAGTTTTGGATGAATTAATTCATCTGCTACAGCATTTTTTTATTTTTATTTTTTGCAAATTGAGTATACCGTAAATGTGCACAATCATGGAGGTTATGTTAATTTTTATTTACTTAATGTTTAATGGCCTTTTTTATGTTTTTTTTATTCATGTGACACCATTAGTCAAACTTGTAGGCGGACAATGCTTACCTGTTGTTGCTGTCAAGCTGTTGTTCAACCATATTAATGAAACTTGCTCTTTCAAAGTAAAAGCACTTCATACGCACCCTGTAACTCGCATATCCATATTCTTCCACCAAAGGTACAGGTGCAACAATATTGCCCTTAATCAGTCGGAACCACCTCAGGGATCACATCAAGAGGATTCTGAAAGTCATCTTGCGACCCCCACTTTGGGAACCCCTGCCTTAGAGAAATGCTCTGAGTAACTGTATTCAGTCATGCATTGTATATGTTAGGTTTTTATTGTGAAGGTTAATAATTGGAAATGATGGATCTGTAATGCACAGAGAGATGAACAGCAACAAGTGACATACTGTGTTTAATTAATCCGGTAACTGTTTGTTCTTGTATGTATGTGAAACAACTGCAGAGTGTTCTTTTAATCTCCTTAATCCCCCTGTAATGTTTTGTATATGCTTTTTCCCACTGATCCAGTGTAAGCCACTGAGGAGGATCAAGCTGAACAGAGACATGGGGGGGGAGACGAGGCAGCAATGAGATCCCTCCTCAGACCGAGTGTCCTCAGGTCCAGAGAAGGACAATGACCTCTTCAGACCGACCGGCTCCTACTGGACTTTCAGAAGGAGACAGGCCGAGCAGTACCACGGAAGGAGCTGGGAAGACGGAGCGATCGGCATCCACCGAGAAAGGAGTCTCCAGAGAGAGAAGTGCTGGAGACAGACCATCATTCTCAGACAGAGACAGGGAAGCAGACAGAAGTTTTGGATCAGAAAGAGAAAGGGACCGAGGTTTAGGATCCGATCAGAGAAGAGACCGAGGTCAGGGGTCCGACAGAGGAAGAGACCGAGTTTCTGCTCCAAGTAATCAGAAGGGAGCAGACAGAGACACTGACGACAGGGTGGAGAAGTCGGTTAAGAGTGAACAGAAGAGCTCCAGTGGAGGACGCAGATCTGTGTCTCTGGATAAAATGACCATCGGAGAGAGGTCTGTCTTCACCAAGAGACAGACTGACCATCAGGAAAAACCAAGTGGATCTTCTAAGGACAGGGGAGAAGGGTCTGAAAGAGCGACTAAATCTGACAGGTACCGCGTTGTCAGACATCATTAACCATGCGCAGAGTCTGGGAATAAGTGCAACTGAATTGAGCTTTTGTTTTTGGTCGATGTAGGAAAAGCATAAATTGCACATTTCAGATAAGTACTTCTCTGCTGTCACTCAAATTCCAGCACCAGCAGTTCTCTGTTCGTGAGTTATATAAACTGTGGCAGCAAAGATCATTATGAGGTGAAAGAATTGAAGAGAGGCAAATAGATTCACAACCTTCCTCAGCCAATACGAGGGCTCATCTTCAGCCCAGAACTGTAGTCCTGTAGGTCTGGATATGCATGACTACTGTTTCAGATCGGCTAATCCAATTTGAGAAGGTGGAAGTGACATAGAATGATGCAGTACATCTAAATGTGTTCATGGTTTAATGTCTATAACTGAAACGTGATCTGAACTCCATCCAGGCCCAAACTCCATTCAAGTTTTATGTCCGTTTTGACTTAACAGTGTCAAAAAAGCAGGACACACAACCCTTACAGGTTAAAGTGGAACAACTGAACACTTTTTTGTGCTGACAGAGAAGCTAAAATATACTTATTAATTAATGCTAACAACCTATGATGTAATGTTCCCTTTGAAATCTTGCAAATGGGCAGATCATGGACACTTGCGCCCATAGAAGTACTGCTTATTACCACTTCTGTTTGTTGATATTGCACAAGTGTTTTTTAGTGTTAAAGTAAAATGTCAGGGAAACCTTATAAGTCATCCACGATACTGCAAGATAGTATTGGCATAATCGCTAAACCTTTAGCAGTTAAAGCTAAAGACAGTCTGAGCTGGTAGTTTTAACCTGTAAAACCACAGACGTTAATATATGTAATTATTTCCTGTATTTCCCAGGAGTGTGTCCAAGGACAGAACAGAAAGAATGATCCCCTCTGGAGGGAAGCCAGCTGCTGCTCACAGAGAAGGTAATTTGAGTCTCCTGTATGTCTGCATGCTGCCTTGAACACATGATGGCTCTTATTTTGTCAAGCGACACCTAATTGAGCATTTTATTAAAGTTGGTTTTTTTTTTTTTCCTACTTTGCCTCCGTCTCCTGCTTGGCACAGGAGTGAAACAAGGTGAAGAGTCTACAGTAAGAAGCAAACCTAGAATCAGCCGAAAGGCCCTGACAAGCCACAACAGGGAGCTCCAGCAGGTAGGCTTTGTTTTGTTTCATTTATTATTTTATTTGACAGGGACTGTGCAGAGAGTTAAGGTGTAAATGAGCAAGAGTTAGTCAACAGTGCTAATTACCTCCGCCAAGTAGGTTATGTTTTTGTCAGCGTTGGTTTGTCTGTCTGTCTGTGTGCAAGATAACTGAAAAAAGTTCTGACTGACTGATCTCTCTAAGTGCTTTTCTAGTTTACATCTGTTGTCTCTGGCAACATCAAAAGTCACAAATTATCAAAATCATATACAGTTGGAATAGGGATGCAAATGATCAGTTAATCGATTAATCATTATTGGGTGACTTTATCGATCGCTTAACGATTAATTGATAAGCATCAATTTTCCCAAGATCCTGAAATTCTTTTTCGATCAGGTCTATAAGAGTAAAAGCTAAATATTGTTTATATACTTCATGAAAAAAAGCATGTCATATTCCTTAATGACTGATTTATTGAACCACTGGACTACAGTACAGGCAATGACATTTATGGAGTAGAACTAAATACATTCTGCAGAGAATTCAATAAAATACAGGGATCTGAAGAGGGGCAGTTTAGAAGAAATGGGCATTTCTGACTTTGCATCACAGACATGATGGAGCTTGATTTCAGCGCAAATACTGCCGTCGAGCAAATTCTTATCGGCAATAATTGATTGTCGATTAAACTGTTTACATCCTTAGTTGGAAACTACAATTAAATATAATACTATGTAATAGGTGCCAATCCATACTATAGATAATAATCCTAGTATAAAATAAAAATACACTACAGCAGTAAGGTAGCAGGAGGATTGTGTTTGGTTATTTATGAGCCACAGTTTCAATAAAAGAAGTAGGCATTTATTTCTCTGTAGGGGACTTGTAATAAATACTTTTTTTTGGCTACTGTTATTGAACTACTTGTCTAAAAGTTCTGACATTTCATTCTTCACTTCATTTTTTTAAAATGATGCTTTCCTCTCACATGAAGATGGAAAATTTCACCTAACATGACCAGTGTTTCAGATAGTCAAAGAAAAAACATTTACATTTTATAAATAAATGCATCGGATGCAATAACACATACCACTGTCAAAATACTGGGCACTCTACTGCCCAAGAAACTCTAATAAAGTTTCTACTTTCTTTCCAATTTTTAAAAAAAATTATTTATTTATTTTTTGCATTTTATTATAAACACAACTTCTCCAAGAATTAGAAACTTATTTGACCATCCATCTGGCACTGAATAGTAGTTTCGGATGTTTTTTTTTTTTTTTTTTTGTGCTGTGATTACATACTACAAACTGACAGCATCAAGTATGGTAGATAATGCAGCAATTTAACAGAAAATAACAGAATGAATAAGTGAATGGAAATGGTTGAAGTTGGAGTAATTTCAAAGAAAAATTGGCTTGTGCAAAAAAAGCTCAAAGTTTAGCCATTTGAAGCATTAATGCGTGTCATTTTGTTGCGTTCTTGTTCTTTCCTGTACTTTTGGGTCCATACTATGAAGGGGTCATGTTTTAACCATCTAAATATAATAAACTCAGCAGTGGCTGTCATAAATTGCAGCTAATACATTTTCATTTCTGCCCTCAAAGCTTGCTTGACGGACACAGAGGGGGACTACGTGTGTTTTATTAGGTTTTAGTAGGTTTACAGTATGTGCAGGTCTTTGTGGGCCACCTAAACCAAAACAGTGTAAAATCGTTGCCCTATTTTGGATGTCTGTGGATCTTTTAAAGTCTTCAATTAATGAATTCATTAATTTTGAACGCATTAAGCTTGAACAACAAAAATAAATCTTTGAACCAACTTAACCTTGGTAGTAACTATCAAATACTGATAAATGTACTGGATTTGAACCCTTTTAAATCTCAGCTTTAAAAAGAAAAACTCTACCACTTGTATAACACAAAATCCTTTTTTTACAAATTAAAAACACCAAAGACTTGAACCAGTAGTGTTTTAAGACACCCCCCCCCCCCTCCCCCGAAAGAACAGTTTAGAAGAATGGTTTTTATATGTGTCATGTACTGAATTCCTTTTGCATCAATGTTGCTCATATCAGGAGGGCAGTACAGCAACAATTCAGTGAAGACAATGATTGAGTTGTGTTTTTCAAGAAGTCTGACCTGGATTTCTTCTTTAACTCTAACTTGTTTTAAGGTGTGGGAAGAAATGTTAAATATCTTTTAAATAAGGTGCAGATAAAGAAAGGTCATGTTTGTTAATGACATAAAACCTTTCGTCTTTTTCCTCATCAGCAGGTCGGCCCAAGAGGCAAAGCGGGACTCTGATAAAGACAGAGGAGTGCTTCATCGACAACCGTGGATCAGCCGCCATCGAGCCCCGCCCAACAGCCGAGGCGGAGCCCCAGCCAGAGTCCAGCCCAAGAGGAGCCCCTCCATCCAGCCCCCCCTCGCTCCAAGTGGGAACGAGAAGATGACGAGGAGGGGCAGGAGAACGGACTGAGCGTGCCCAGGGAGCCGTCGCCGCCGCCACCGCCGTCGGTGCC
The DNA here is from genome assembly GCF_902148855.1 of Sphaeramia orbicularis. NCBI lineage: Eukaryota > Metazoa > Chordata > Actinopteri > Kurtiformes > Apogonidae > Sphaeramia > Sphaeramia orbicularis. Next base: position 23,047,794 of record NC_043957.1, read on the forward strand.
TTACAGGAGCCGAGGAGGAAGAGGACCAGGTCCCGTCTGAAGCACATAAACCGGTTAAGAGTGCGAACGGGAGGCAGCGAGGGAGGAGAGAAGAGGAGGAGGAGGAGGGAGGGAGGCGAAGAAAATGAGAGTGCAGCGGGAGGAGGGGAAAGGCTCAGGGCTGCACATGGAAAACTCAGACAAGTCACCAAAGTAAAGTAGTGAGAGAAGAAGGGAAGGAAGGAAGAGAAGAAGTAAGAGGAACGAAGGAGGGAGAGGAGTTCAGAGGCCCGGGGACGAGAGGAGGCCCGGGGCCCGGAGCCCAGGAGGCAGGCGCCTGTGCTCAGACCTGGGCCGCGAGACCGACGAGGCCGCGTTCGTCCCAGACTACAGCGAAGGCGAGGGCTCGGAGCCGGAGAGAGGAGGAGGAGCAGGAGGAGAAGCAGGAGGAAAGGGCAGCCCCAACCCGTCACTGAGCCAGGCCTCGCACAGCCCGACAGCCAGCAACCACAGCAGCTCGGCCACCACCACCACAGACAAGAAGAAGAAGAAACACAAGAAACATAAGAAACAGAAGAGACATAAGAAGCACAAGAAGCACAGCAGCCAAGACAAAGAGGGAGGAGAGCACAAGGAGCACAAACGCAAACACAAGGACAAGAAACACAAAAAGAACAAAGACACAGAGGGAGACGAGAAGGCGGAAGAAGGAGCTCCGTGATGAAACGCTGTAAACCTCCGGGCTCAAACCATACCATTCTCTGTAATTAGGAGTTAACTATTTCTGTAGAGGTGACGGCTGGTGCCACTTAAAGGGAACAGACAACAGGTCTGCGACTGTCCCTGACTTTGGAGACGTTTGTAGAGGCTGTTACTTATCAAGCTCCAAGGTACGTCTGCAGCTTTATGACCGCTGCTGATGCTTGGTATGACTCTCCTCGCCGTGACTTTGACTTAAAATAAAAACCCTTGAGGAGCGTTTTGTGCTGCACTTTGGTGATCAGCCTGAACAGAGAGGACTTGATAATAACTGATCAGACAGCAGTGATGAGAGGAAACGATAGGAATAACAAACACTGTTCTCAGGGATGTGATTGCTTCTTTGTAGAAGAGGAATGGCTGTTTTTTTTTTTTTTTTTTTGTCTGCCTCTGATTCATTTGTAAATAGGGATTAACTGTTCCTCCACGTTATTATTTTGCCTCATTTTGTTTTTGCTCACATCCCTGTGTGGTTTTCAAGGTTTAAGAACTGGATAGCCTTCATTTCTGAAGGGCCATTGTTAGCTCTTGTTTAAAAGATCCTTGTAAACAGTTTTGCATGTTTTAGCACATAAGTACAGATGAAGTATCTCATCCTGGCCTGCTACTGAAAACTGATATTCAGCTCAGTTTAGTCAAATAATGAGTCCAACCTGAGGGGAAAAAATATCTGTGAAAGCTTAATGTGAATGCAAAATGCAAAGCCATGTTCAAGTTATTAAAATCATGTAACATTTGGACTAATATGAAAACTTAGCTCCAGTGTTAGCCATTAATGTGCTGAAACATGTAAACACTGCCAGTGTCATCCTCTAAGTTAAACACACCTTTATGCATTCACGCTACACTGGATTGTAATAACGAGGATGTGTTTATGAATTAAGGTGAATCAGTTTGCATGTTTGTGTTCCAAAGGGTCAGTGGGTGTCGATCACACTGTGTGAGTGAGTGACTGTTAGTGTGAAAGTGACTAAATGAATTGTTCCCTTTTTTTTAATTAAAATGTTTTGACCTCAGAAAGCTGTTTGTTCCTCTGTTGGCAGATGGAGGCGATGTACAGTGTCATGCTTAATTTAACTCCAAATAAGATGTTTAAGAACAACATATGGTGTTTACACCACAGTTTAAAGGAGATAGGTAAAGAGTTGAAGATAAAAAAAAAACAAAACCTCAAATGAATGCACTGAGCGTCCTAATATTTGGCAAGTATCACATTCACACTTTAGATTTTTAACTGTAGATTATTTTCAGTTCAACCTGATTAAATACATCAGGTTTGTCAGTTGTGTTCCTTACATTCACCAATATTTAGATTCTTTAGATGTTAGTTATGCTTCCAGCTGTGAACTGAATTAAAACCACTGGGCTGTCAGTTGTGTGTTAATCAATTTCCTCTGCTCACTTTGTTCCTCTGAGCTTCCTGTGTGGAAACAGGTCAATTACTCTGCATAAAACGTGTTAATTACACTGATGGCTCAAGGGGTATTAATAGAATGCGAGCAACTTCAAAATATTTCACCAAAAAATGATGCAAAGAATTCATGTAAACATTAAAACTAGACCAGTAATAAGAGTAACATGAAGTCAAACTAAACTAAATCTAAACAACTGCTCAAAGGGAATGTTTCAGTTTAACTTAAAAGATCACATCGGGACGTTTCACATGTGATAGGTACTTTGTTCCAGTGACTTGGAGCATAAAAGCTAAAGCCGCTTAGGACAGTATTTATGGAGACCTGAGCCAGGCGGCCTGTTCCAGACCACCTGAGGCTCTAACCAGTTTATAGTTCACAAGTATGTCTGAAAGATAACCCAGCGCTGACTGTAGAAAACCTTAAAATGAGCGATTAAATTTAAACAGCAGCTCTAAATCTTGCTGGAAGTGCAGTGAACAGGCTGCTTTGTCAGATTTTATGTCCTGGAGGAGTCAGTTAAAAATAATTATAGTACGTCCGCATTAAAGTTGAACCCTCCTCCTGTTTTTAATGATAAAGGCTTTTAACAAATTAGCTCAATAAACTGATATTTACTTAAAATGACACTAAAGTAAAATTAGCTTCTATATATTAGCATTAGGGTCATACTTCTTTGAAATAAGCTTAAAAATAATTGAACTGATCCAAAGATGGAAAATGCTCAAATTTATAAAAACACTTTTCAACAGTGACTGAAGTACTCTGATCCTTTCCTGCAGTAAAAGTACTCTGAGTACTGTTTTCAGCTTTGTGTCAGTATACTCTACCTTTAACTCAATCCATAATGGAAATATTCTCTCACACTCAAACACTCCAAATCCACATAATGGTCTTCGCAAATTTGAGCAGTAACTATTTAGACTTTTCATTATTGATTGATCTGTTGATAAGATTTTCGATTAATCCAGTTTTTTTGTCTATAAAGTCCAAGATGACGTCCTTAAATGTCTTTTTTGGTCCAGATGTCAAACAAATGGCCCGGGGACTAAAATCGGCCCTCAAAAGGGTTCAATCTGGACCCCAGGATGAATTTGCAAAGATTACATAAAAGACATTGACAATCAAATTGCACTGATCACAAAGATAAATTGTATATTTTTCATTTCCAGACACTTGTCACTAAATGTTTTGTGTATTTGCAGATCCACTGTGAGCTGTAACTTGTCATGCACATGTGAAAATGGGTGCTTCTATGAAACTGAAGATGTAGACGAATATTATGAAACAAGTTTGGAAGCACTTGGGTCTATTTAAAAAATAGTTTTTGCTGAGATAACAGAGAAACTATTTTTCAGATAAAACAATTTTTATATAAATTTTTTAAATACCAAAATCCGCATGTAACACGGTGAAAAGGACACGAAAATTACACGCTACTATTTTTTTCCAAAATCTTTTATTCTCTCACAGGTGCATTTTGGGAATTGAATGAATATGTAAGGCAGAGTGTGTCACAAAAATGGCCGCTGTTGCAAAATCACCCACGATTTATTTGTTTAAACGAGCAGGTTCCGCATTTAACGCCAGTGGACACGATGGGTTACACACAAAACCTGGAATGAGACTAAGATTCATGTTTTATTTGTAGCGGTATATAAGACCATTTCAAGCCATGTTTTTCAGATCAAATGCACTGACACCTAGGTAGCTTTTCCTGTCCCAATTTTGGTCCCAATATTTTATTAAAAAATTCATTAATTTTGGGATGGCTCAGAGTAAGAGTATAATTTTTTTTTTTTGCATTTATCTGAGGTCATCATTAGGTACATCCTGGGGGAAATATGTCTCAGTTTGTCTTTTTAAATAATAAGCTGAGGCATAATATGGTTAAAATTGCAATTATTTTTCTTCAGAAATTTCAGGTTGTTCATGGAAGTTCAGCTTATTCACATTTTTTGTTTAAGGACAGTTTGTAAATGTAATACTTTTTTTTACTAAACCAAAAGGAAAAATTTTGAAGTTGTCATTTCTAAGTTATTATAGTATTATTTTACCTGTTAGTACCACTGGAGGTCAAATTAAGTATATGTGGCCCCTGAACAAAAATGACTGACACCTCTGCCCTGTTTTCTGTCACATGTTAGAATCTGGAGTAAAAACACAGTTTGATGTTTATTTCTTCAATAACAAAGTAATGATGATTAAATAATAGTCAGTTACTGACAGTCAAATTACACTGGTCAACAACAAATTTATTGTTTAAATTTTTTGAGCTGATTTAGGATAATTTTGGTGTGCTGAATCCAAAAATCATTAATTTTGCTCAATCAGGTCAACTTTCTGAACTATGCTACATATTGGCTTTTTAATATTTTTGCTTACATTTATGGGCATTTTCACATCATATGATACAAAATTCTTTCCTATTTCTTGCAATAAACGAGTTCTGAAGATTTTACTTTTGCCAATTTATGATTAATGGTTTTTTTTTAATATTACAGGTGAATGAAATGGCTTCGACTAGAAGATCTTGCAAAAATAAGCCTGACGTATTATGCTGCATCTGCGGTGAATACACCATTGTACCTAACAGGAATCAAGTCACAAGTTTCATAAAGTGTGCTTACCAATCTTATGTTGGTATTAAACTTGGTGACCAAGATCAAGTTTGGGTGCAGATTGTAAGAACATCAAATTTTTCAAAATCAAATGAGCAAAAAAACCTGACCTGATTGAGAAAACAGATGTCATTTTGGATTTAGCGGTGCAAAATGGTCCTAATTCAGTTGAAAAAACCTAGACAACTTGCAAAAAACATTTTTTTGTAACCCAGTGTAATCATAGGCAAGGCAGGCTTATTTCTATAGCACATTTCATGTACAAGACAATTCAAAGTGCTTTACATAAAACATTAAAAGCATTACAGCAGGGAAGCAATAAAAAGTATAGGCATGAGAAAAAAACAAACAAAAAAACAACAAACAAAAAAGATAAATAGATAAAAACACATAAACAGATAAAAACTTTAAGTTTTAAAAGAAACAGTGCAGATCTGAAGTGATGACTAAAAACTCTATTCAAATGCAGCTGAGAACAGGTGGTCTTTAACCTGGATTTAAATCAACTGAGTGTTTCAGCTGATCTGAGGTTTTCTGGGAGTTTGTTCCAGACATGTGGAGCATAGAAGCTGAACGCAGCGTCTCCATGTCTGGTTCTGACTCTGGGAAACTGACAACAGACCGGATCCAGATGACTTGAGTGGTCAATTGTGTAAGAAATGGTAAAAAAAATACAGTATGTGCCTCCAAGATGTGAAATAGACGAATAAAAAGAAGGGAAATACACATGTGAAGTAGAAGTGGCTTAATTTTTATAGTACTTATTACATTATCCCTCTGCGTTTCAACTAAACAGGTTGGATTTAAATGTTTCCACTGAATTGACACAGATTAGACATAATAATAACCATTTTCAGTCCTGTACCAGTGTTTACATTCATACCAGCAGCCTTAAGTCCAGCTGTGACACATGGTGCTGTGTGGTTTACAACATGTAACCTGTACTGAGGTCCCAAAACACCAGAGACCAGCTGCAGCACACGGTATTATCAGATAATTTGGAGAACTTGTAAATATTTCAGAGAGGATGTCCTCGAAAGCAGACACAATGGTGAGTTTCAGGGTCTTTGGCAGCTCATTCTTTCACACACATGAATAATTAAAGCAAACGTCGCAGAGGGAAGTGATGCAGTGAGTCCGACTGAACACTGTGTGGAGCTGTAAGTCCTGGACTGTAACTTCTGACAGGAGAGGGAAACAGATTAACAAAAAAAAAAAAAAAAATATCTGCTTTCATACAGACCGTCTGCTTCTGCTCCCAAATACACGACCACATGTCACTACCTCTGTCTCTATCCCAGAGCTCACAGCAATAAGCTTCCTCATGTTTGACTTTGTGTGTGTGTGTGTGTGCAGGGTGGAGGAGGATGATGATGATGAAGATGAGGATGAGGATGAGGATGGCGTGACCGTCGTGGTTCACAGTGAAAACAGGCTGAAGGCACCAGAGGACAGGGTCAGAGATGGGGTTGGGGGGTGGGGTGGGGGGGCACCCACGTACAACAGGACAGCAGCAGATGTGTTTTCCCTGAAACAGTAGCACATAAAAGCACATTCCCAGCTAAGTCCATGCATTGTGTGTGTGTGTGTGTGTGTGTGTGTGTCTGTAAAATGTCACTTTAAATGGACTCAGAGATCAGTGAAACCATTAGAGAAGATTAATATATTATTCTAACCCCTGGACGGATAATCATCACAGTTCATTTTTCCTCTTATCTACCATCCAGTCAGGTTCATTGTGTGTGTGTGTGTGTGTGTGTGTGTGTGTGTGCGTGTGTGTGTGTGTGCATGTGTGTGCGTGTGCGTGTGTGTGTGTACACCTGTTATACGTACCCATGCATTGGTGTGTGTGTGTGTGGTTAGTCTTACAAGTACAGTATAATTTCCTGTCATCGAGGTCAAAGGTTGCTAAGCAACTTGCTAATTGTCAAAAAAGATGCTTTTCCTGTTTCTGTTGACTGGATCACAACCCAACTCTCTCCTTGTTTATTTCTTTTATTTCTTCTCTTCCTCTTTCTCTGTCTCCTTCTCCTTCTTTTTCTTCTTCTTTTTCGTCTCCTTCTTCTAATGTGTGTTTGTGTGACTGGCCTTGCTTTTTTGTATTTATGCTCACAAACAGGATGCAGAGAAAATGAACAGTGTGGGATGTGAAAATGTATCGTCTGATTTTTATAATTCCTAGAACTAATAAAAAGGATGAGTCAGTCAATAATGTCTCTGCACGGCGAGTCTCTCCAGTTGTTTGTCTGCAGTACAGTACGGGGGAACATCAGCTTATTTTGCGGCTAAAATTGCAGGTTGCATTTTGATTTGTGACATTTTAGACGTGATCGGCATATTCTGATTGCGAAGGCGACACTTTTGTTATCGCAGCTTATAAATGACACAAATGACTAGTAACATTTTTCCTGTGAATCTATAAAACGATTTGTATCATCAGCACAAAACAAGAGAACAACAGGAGGTAAGGGAATAAAAAGGATTTATTAGAGTCACACATTACACAGTGGAAATAAAGGCATACGGTTTGATCAGTTGGTTTTCAGAATGATCTTTAACCCATAAAGACCCAGTGCTACTTTTGTGGCAGTTTCCAAGTGAATTTTTCCTTCTATTTAACTTTCTTAACATATTTGAATCTATCGGCTAAATCTATCAATAACTGAACATAAACCAAATGTCTCCATCCACTGTCATGGATCCAACTCCATGGGTTTTACTGGTGAATCAATGTTGTAGAAGATGACAGTGTTTCCATGGTAACTACAGAGCCTCTAAACGTCCAATTGGGTCATGTCTGATGACCATGAAAAGATGACAACCTGTATTTTACACCAATTATTTACATGTATTGATAGATTTAGTGGATCAACAGGTAACAGTTTACCTCAACAGATGGTTTAGGTCGCTGATCGATGTATGAGTCTTTATGAGTTCAGTTCAGTTTCAACCTAAGGTTCAGATATGGACCCACTAAACCAAGTCTAGAATCTTTTGGTGCATTTCGGGCATAAATTCTCAGGAGGCCACAAACCAGTGTTCATCAACATTATGGTCTGATATGAAACTGAAATGCATGAAATATGAACTTTTTAACGTCAAATATAAATATAAAGAAGTTGTCAATAACCAACTCTGATTCCACATGTTTTAAAGTATTTCTCAGTTATTATGTTTTAACGTAGGTTTTTATTAGGAGGCAATGAGAAATATCCAATAAAACACACAACAACCAATGAGTAGCAGTTCAATGTGGGAACATGCCAAAAAGTGATTCATAATTAGGAGTGGGACAAAATATCAATACGGGAACATAGTGTATTACTTCCGCTTGTTGTACGTTATTGATACTCTGGGGCCAAATATTGATGTTTTTATTAAAACCAATGACACACTTGGACAAGGACATCAATGTGAGTTAAACAGAGACAAGTTGAGACTGTGCAGTATTTTGTACATTTTAAATTGTTTTTAATTTCAGGTGTCAAATTCTCTGAGGCCACAGTGTTCCTTCCTCATTTACACAGACATTTTGACATATTGTATGTGACTGTTTGCAGTGTATAGTGTAAAGAAGAGTTGCTAAATTGTGAAATCATGATTATCATGTGCAACATATTGTAATCATATTACACTGTGACTTATTCTATTATTCTCAACCTTTTTGATGAATAAAGAATATAGACTCTAATTCTAATGGAGTACATTTATGTTATTTATTATACTGGTAAGTATATTCATGTTTATTTTAATTCTACCAACTACGTCATCGCCCTGCTTTTCTCAAAGTTTTTGCTAATATTCAGTAAATATTTAACTGACATGTGCCAGATAAAGTACAACAGCATCAGCAATAAAATAAATATTAAGGTAAAAATTCAGAATCACAAAAGGCAGATTATACCCCCCTGTACCTGAAACAGATGTAAACAAGTGGTGTCAGGCACAACAAACCCCGCCCCTCAGACGTATTGTAACTTATTTTGGCATGGATCCAGCTGATGTCATCATGTCTATGCCTGTGCTGATGTCAGCATATCAACTGCCTCTATATATGAGCCAAGTTTGAAGTAAATTGAAACAAAATTTATGTTTTTATAGACATTTGAAATTTTGCCCATTATAAGTAAATGGGAGAAGAAAAGAGATTTAAAAACTTCATTAAAAAATTGAACTTTGACCTACTTTTCCCAGTATGCAACCACATCTATTCTGGGTCACTTGGAATCTATAAACCCAATTTGGTTTGAATTTTGCTTCTAGAGTGTTTTTTTCCCCATTTACTTATAATGGGCGAAATTTCAAATGTCTATAAAAACATCAGTTTTACCAGTTGACAAGCTGACATCAGCACATGCATAGACATGATGACATCAGCTGGATCGATGCCAAAATAAGCTACAATATCTGCGAGGGGTGGGGTTTATTGTCCCTGGCACCACTAGTTCTCTCTGATGTGACTCTATGACTCTCTTCCACAGCGGCATAAAACACTGTCAGGTCTCCTACCATTTGTATTTAGCTTTTTGATCTGAACAGAAAGGAGAGAGCTGCATAAGGACGTGATATGTTTTCAGTGTGTGCTGTTTTCAGCTCCTGCAGGGTTCCGTTGTATTTTAAGTATTCCATAGTGACACTGTTTTTGACTTTTCTTGCTTGTATCCGGTAATTAATCATGTACCAGATAAAGTAAATTTGAAGACTGCCAACACTTAAATAAACATGAAGGTAAAGACTCAGGAAGAAGATTTACAGTCACCAGAGGCTCTTAGTTACTCTTGGCTCCTTTGTCGTCCCGCTTTGAAAACTGACCCCGTTCAGATGTTGACACCGACACCACTGACCATACTGTTTGTTTGTGTGTTTGTGTCTGAGCATGACCTGCTGAACACTTCTTCCTTCCACTGTAACCAGGTCAAGTAAAGTGCATAAGACATGGCCGTTCAGTCACACTGCTGTGTGTTTTTGCACACGTGAACATGTACAGTCAAAAGTCCATGGTGTGATTGTACAGTATATGTTCAGAATGTGCCCTCAGGTGGTTGTCATGGTAATTTCAGGGAATGATGAGGATTATTGATTGTTCATTGAATACCAACAGAGTGTGTGTGTGTGTGTGTGTGTGTATTCATGACAATACCTTATTAAGAGTCTGGTTTAGACCAGCTCTAAATGTAAAGTGTCATAAGATAACTTTTGTTATGATTTGGTGCGATATAAATTTAATTTGATTGATTTATTTCATTGAATGGCATGGAGCGAAACACTTCCACATATATAATGTTATGTGATGGTCACCATGGAAACACACCCAAGGGGCGCCCACCACATACTGATAATAACGTTTGGCCTAGATACTCATCTTCAGCCGATAACAGAGGGAATGTATTTGTGTGTATGCGTTTCAGTGACTAATGTAAACTAGCATTTGAACACACCATAGTGACAGAGCTGAAGTAAAAAATGCATGAAATGATCCTGTGGAGCAGAAAGAGTCTTGCATGAGTTACACGAGACAGTAAGTGTGAGGAGGATGAGACAAGCTGGAAGGAGTGGGAAAACGAAAGTGAGTAGGAGTGAAAAAACACAACCAGGGAGACCCAGTAGCAACCGATTACTACCAACGCACCCACAAACACACTAATACACATACACTGAAGCCTCCAACAGAGCTCATCAGTTTGTCTGCTCAGGGAGAGTATGACGAACGCTAAAGAGGTCTGTGTGAGTTTGTTTGACTCGGTGTGTTCCAGATATCTTAAACTGTTTTGTGCAGATACACTAAATGTTTGATGTATGCAGCTGCTGTTAAGAATGATGATAGCTCAGAGCAGTGTGTCTTCTGTGGGCGTAGATTGGGTATTGCACGGTGTTTCCCTTCTCCACGTGAAAGTCTTATTTTGGTTTGTACCCACAGTGTGCTCAGACTATCGGTGAGCCTGTTTACACAACCACAAAAATCTGATAACTGGGAGTAATCAGGTAATTGTAATAATCAGATTTTATGTGTTTACATGCACTTAAGTGGAGTACACAAATAAGGATTTTCTAAATCTGAAGAGATTTTTTGTCATTTACAGACCCCACAAAAAATCAGGCATTGAACAGTTTTGATCGTATTGTGTGTAGTGTGCTCCAGTAATCTCAACACAACACACCACACACATGACAATTCTGTCCCACCAGCGACCTACAATCTAGTCCTCCAAGCCAGAAATCTCACATGATCAAATGTGATCCAACAAAAACAAAAAAGGAACATAGCAACAACCGGAAAACACAACACACAACATGGAAGAGGACATATGAGAGGAGGGAATGATGGTGTTCTTGGGACTATTTTTGATGGAAAAATCCAGAATTTCTGAGGTCCACCGAACTTTATGTTTCAGGTCGGCCATGCTTGTTTTTATTTATGCCTGCTTCCTTGTTCCTCAGTCAGCTCACTTCTTGATTGACAACATTATGTTCCACATCACAATTCACAGTCAGAACTCAGGAGTCATCGGCTTTCCCCACACATGAAGATTTTTGGTTGTTTAATATTTATGATTGTCAGCACCAACCCATTTCGGAGCCGATTAGTGGAATAAATTCACTCTTAACACACCTCAGACCACAGGGTAATCTTATAGGATAATCTTATAAGACATAAGATAATGTAGCGTTTGCCATCCTTGGTCGGGAAGGGGAAAAATCGGGACAAAAACAGCCTGATTATCTTTATGTGTGTATCCCGCTTTAAGAAATGCGGAAAACCCTGTTAATACAGAAATGTTCCAAACCTGTAGGGGGTGCTGTCAGCAGAACAGCCTAATGCAGACACACAGAGAATGAAGAGAGAGATGGCGAACAGCTGACTGACAGTGTTTCAAACTACAGTGGGAACAAATTGAAGTTACGGCATAGCGTGGTCATGTGACTTTTATTTGATCCTATTTCACACTAGTCTGTTGTCTATAAACACTGGCTGACTGCAGGTTTGGAGCACTTCCGTTGTAGGGACTGGTTATGCAGCGTTTTTCGTTTGCAGATGTTTTCTTGGTTTGCATCGTTTCTTTGTTTGCAGAGCATTTGATGATTATGCATTTGTTTTTGTTTCTCGCAGGGCATTTTTTCATTTGCACCTTGTTCCTCTTTTTGTACCTTGTTTAGACTTGTGTTTGAGTTTGTGAATTTGTATCGTTTCTGTACTTGCAGCTGTTTTCTCTTAACTGAGATGCATTGGGCCGTTGCAATGTGTTTGGCCCTTGTCGGCCACTGCACACAACACTATAAACAAAAATTGAAAATATTTTATGGATGTGTTCTTAAAATAGAACACACAGTAGGTGTAAATGCTGCACAATTTTCTGCACTGAAATAGTTACAATCCATTCTGTAGTTTTAGTCCTAGCCGTCTAAGTTGTAATTTAACCTTTCACAGTTACCTCTTCTTCAAAAGCCTTTCCTCTCAGCGTGACACGATCTAGAAAATGAATGGAGTAGTTTTAAAGAAAGCAACAGGAGTCTGTAAACGTGGACCTGTGAGTAGATGAATTTTCACGGTCTGGCAGCTTTTTAAAGAAACACAAGAGTGAAGGTTGAGAAATTTCTTTGTATATTTTGAAAACTTCCTTCAGCTATTTTACTTAACCTGACTTTATGTCCCCATATTACTCAACATCACACAGACACAAGGAATGCAAAAAAATGTAACTCACTACTATGACTCATTTTGCAGCATTCCACTCAGGAAACCCCTTATGTTACCAACATTTTCATTTATGTTTTTCTTAGTGGAAAAAACACGCATCCAGAGGTGTAGTCTAGGGTATACACTGGTATACGGAGTACACCTACTTATTTTTCAGTCATCATTGCGTATACCCACTTCTAAATCCCCCTGATGTGCTCAATTCAGTAGTATCTGAGCTAAATTGCCCATATTTTCCCCTAGGATGGTGAAGCCATGACCCGCCCTACTCTGCCTCTAATTGGCTAGTACTTGATACCTTCACTGATTAGATTGGTTAACTTTAGGCATAAGGACTGATGAGCCAACCAGAGGCAGAATAGGGCGGGTCATGCCGAGGAAAATATTGCTAATTTAGTGCCAGAGCCAGGGCTCTGCTTAACGCTGGCCACCTCTGGAACCTGATTGGACCACTCAGTTGCCAGTGCCAACCCAGTTGATTGACAGGTCACTGCATGTCTTGTTGAAAGATGCGTGAATATCGGAAATGTGAACAAGAAAGGCAGAATGAACATATTTCAAATGAGTGACACATATCAAGAGAACCTACTTTCATAGAATACATAATTCTGAGGAGAGTTTTACGGTGGTTTGAGAATGAGTCACAGTTTTAAACTACTGGTCATGTGACTGCACATTTAGAGGAGAGATTTTGTCGCCAATTGTTCAACAATACAAGTAGGCTAATGTTATGAAAGGCTAATGTTATCCTATGTTTGCCTCATGTTGAATACATTTACATTCATGCAGCTGCTTGTGTGACCAGTAATACCTACAAACAGCTCCTGATCAAGTCATGATAATTTTTTAATAGGGAGCAAATACTACTGATGGATTTTTGGGTAAACTAAAGAGAGTAGTCTGACATGTCACTGTTTCTAAAACGGTGTTTTTCTGGACTACTTAAAAAAAAAAAAGGGGGCAAAAATTGAGAGTATACCTACTTCTCCAGGGACCACTACACCACTACATGCATCTGTTCTTTAAACTAAGAAATTACCAGAATCCTTGAGTGCAAAGATATTAAAACAAACTAAAATTAGAAGCAAATTTTAATACATAATCTGATGCTGACAAGAAAGATGAAATGCCAACATGTTAAAAGTTCAAGGTCTTTATTGAGCTTTATTGTCCTTCTACGGGAAATTTGTTATGCAGTAAAGGTTTGCATGATGACAGAATACAAAAGGACAACATCAACAGCAATAATAAATCACGAAACTGGCACTGGTTAATGGAAATTCACACCAAGTGAAAATATGCAAATGTAGTACAGTCAGAGTGCTAAATGCCATTAAGCATATCAGTAGCACCTATGATGAAAGAGACATGGAGTCTTTTATTCCTCCCAACAGGTGCCGTGAGTTGACTGCCAGAGGGCACCAGCTCTTGGCAGTCCAGTAAAGCATTAGCCCTCCTAAAGACTGATGCTTTTAATTGACCTAAAGCTCAGCCTGACTTATATCTGAGAGCCTTCTGGATATTTTAACATCTTTATTGGACCTAAAAAAAGGATAAAAAATTGTCAGCACATGATGTAAAAGAGTTAATTTCTTCAGAAAAGAAAAAAAAAACAAAAAAAACTCAAGACTTTGCAGGACGTTTGAACATGGGTTCCCAAACATACAGTAGTTTGTAGTCAAGAACAATCTCCACTAGTTCAATGTCAATGGCTTTTCTTTCAGTTGGCAGGGAGCTTGGTGGTGACTCTCCTTAATCAATGATCATGACTTCAGTCTCAGACACACTGCAGGAGGAAAGACTCATCAGAATAAGCCACAAAGTCAAGCACGACTGGTCCGTGATCCTGTTCCTCTCCTTCAGTGAGGCTGATAGTAATAGAATCATCTGCAGGCTTTAAGATGTGTCCGTCTGTGTAATTACTGCTACACTCATTAGTGAACATGATGTAAAGAGCGTGGTAGAGACAGCATCCATGAAGAGAACAAGAACATGAATAGAAAACACCATTAAAGCTGGATTATTAACAGCAACTGGTCATCACAGCTGTCAATCACCTGTTTTTATCTCCCTCCTCTCTCTACGATGCGGCCCACATTAAACACAAACTGAATGTTTTCCAAACCAAGTGTTTACCCTGAATCCTGAACATATTCTGGCCATCCACGAAATCCAACAAAAATGTAAACCTTAAAGGTGGGGTATGAGATCTTAGAAAAGCGATTCGAGCAAGCTACGTTTTGAAAATACTCAATTCAAAAGTCCAAACCCCTTTTTTCAGACATCCCCCTGAAGCCACGCCTCCAGAGTACTGGCTTGTTCTCGAGGGTTCATGAGCGCTGCACAACAACAATTCACCTGGCTCTGGCTCAGATCCATGCAATATAGCTAATATAGCCAAGCTCTGGCTTCGTTTCCTGTACAAGTGCTCCAAGCCTCTGAGAACGCACGATTCATGCATGAAGAGGGGTATGCACAGAGGGGGGAGGGGGAGGGACAAATGGCAGTTGAGTTTGTTTGACATATCACCGTTCAATCATTTCGATTGGGCGCTCAAAATGAGTGGATGGTGTTTTTCAGTCCTCTCCGTTCCACAGGTGACTAAATTTTTTTGTTGTTGTGTTAGAGCATTGAATTAATTGGTTGTAATCGGGGTGTGAAGGGGATTTAAAGCAATATGGTAAAAAATGCTCCAGGAAAACATCTCACCCCCCACCTTTAAAACAAAACTTACTCCAGTTGACCAAGTGATGGAAGCCCGCAGATGGACATGGCTGGGGCATCTACATCCATAACAAGAACTGCCTTAAGATGGACGCCACAGGGAAGAAGGTCAAGAGGGCAGTTGAGAGAAACGTGGAGAAGAAACGTGGAAAGAGAGGTGAGAAACCATGGCTTCTCCTTAGACGAAGCACCAGGGATAGCGACAGACCGAGCCAGATGGAGACGCTACCTACTGTGTCAAGCGCCACCAAGCTCAGAAGAGGATTAAGTAAGTCTGTCTGCGACTGTGGGCTAGATTTTGGCTGACAACAGAGCCAAGCCTTTTATTTGACAGAAAGTGGAGCGAGAAGGGAAATGTGAGCTATAGAGGAATGAGGTCTAGCAAATGGTCCAGACAACCAGGAATGCAAAGCAGGGACTTGCCGCCCTCTAGCATTGGTGTCTATGTGGTCAGTGTCCTAAAACTTGGCTATCAGGTCTCCCTCAATGGGGAAATAATTAGCCACAGCTTTGTGACCTCAGGTAACCAAACCTGTACTACTCTTAGGCTCAAATATAGCCATGTACTACCATCCATTTAGCTTGTGTTGCTCCTTCCGCAGCGTGTCACCTACTTTGGTTTATAGATATCTGTTTGTTTCATCAGAAGTCGTTTTAATGACACGTAACCCATAAAGACCCAGTGCTACTTTTGGGAGAAGTCCCAAATGAACTTTACTCTAGATTAACCTTTATTAAGTGATTTATCACCGTTTGTTATAATATTATCTTTTTCATTATTTTGCCGTTTTTCAGTGAAACTCACATATTTTCCTGTATTTTAGCCTTAATTTTAAAATGTTTCTAATTTTATGAATGTTGGTACTTTACATCTTACCCAGGGACAACAGTTGAAAAATAACTTTTTTGCTAATACTGGCACATTTACAGAAATGTTCATTAATGTGTACTGTCCCTGCTAAATAAACAAATAAATAAATAAAATTTAATTCACTAATCATGTAGATGTTCATAAATGGTCATAATAAAGTTGAGGGTTATTATTTCAAAAACAGGGAAAATTGGAGAAAAAGTGACTTTTTCAAAGATATCAATAATTGAACATACAACAAGCATCTCCATCCACTGTCACTGATCCAACTCCATGGGTTTTACTGATGAATCAATGTTGTAGAAGATGACTGTTTCCACTTTCACAACGGAGCCTCTGAATGTCCAAATGTGTCATATGTGATGACTATGAAAAGGTGACAAACTGCATTTTACACTAATTATTTACATGTATTGATAGGATTAGTGGATCAGTGGGTGTTAAACATTTACATAGGTAGATGGTTTTGGTCGCCAGTGGCTGTTTGGGTCTTTATGGGTTAACTGCAATCTTTAAAGAAAACAACAGAGCAGAAAACACATGAGTGTATACTACTAAAGGATCAGTTTGTAAGATTTGTGCATGTTCATGTTTTTATTTGAACTTAACACCTCAGTTGCCTACATCCAGAACTCAGGATGTTTTCCTTTTTTCCCCCCTGAAAATCTGTGTGCTCTTTTTGATGCTTTTCTTGTGCTCTTCAAGCTAAGAAGTGGAATAAGCTGACATCAGTAAAAGACTGGTTCTGAACATAAAACAAACCCTAATCCAAACTTTGCATAAACACCTAATGCCCTTTTTCCACTGAGTCCAACTCACCTCCACTTTACTCAACTGGGCACCAGTATGCTGCATTACCAGTGCAGGTAAAGTGCTCTTTCACTGTGGTTAAGGCTGGTTGTCATAGTGATGCAATGTGAACATTTTTTGACGCCATCTTCAGTGCAACTGCAGCTATGACAGCACAAACTAGGAGAATAAAAATATATATAATACAGTGGTTTAGATTCGAAACATGATGTTGATTTGTCCCATCTGTTGATGACACACATACATATTGAAACAGTAATGACTTTGGATTGACCATCTGCATAATTATATCAGGTTTAGAATCACTTTGGTTGGAATTTTGGTGAAGGTGAGACAAGAAACAGTATCTGACAGTGCCTGGTGGTCCCTGCTCTCACATAGTGGAAGACCAAAAAGTGCTGCTGAGTCGAGTTGAGCTGATATTGTAAGTGGCACTAGACTTTATGGTGATGGGTGTTGTGAGACCACTTCCAATATGAAGCCAAGATGTCTCAAATTCCCCCAGGTAGCTGGCCACGGTATTGTTCATAAAGACCACCTCTTCATGTTATTGAATAAGACTTCAGTCAAATGAAAAACACCAAAAATCAAGTCAAGTCAATTTTATTTATAATCACTTTAAAAACAACTCAGTTGGCCAAAGCGCTGTACACAGACATAAAAACAAATAAAATACATAAAAGAATGAATAAAAACAATCAAAGTCATTATACATTGAAACAATAAAAGCCAACCTCTCACACTAACATAAAAGCCAAACAGAAAATAAAATGTTTTAAACCAGGACAGGATTTAAAAATACAGTTAAAACTTTGACTTTTTAGCTAGATTTCATCACATTGGTTGTTTTCAAATCAACATCTTTCTGTCTTTCTGATCAATTTCTTTTAACCCCTTCATTACCACCGGATTGCCAGTGATCCAGTTGCCATTTTGTACAATAAATATATTAAAGTTTTTACAAAAAACTTGTAAATAATGGCATGCTATACCTTGTTAGAAAACTTAGGTTCTCCACAAATGATTCACAAAATGTATTTTACAATATTAATTTTACAATATTCCTGAGGAATGGGAGAAGCGTAAGCTGATCCAGGAGGAGGAATGTGCTGAGGTGGAGGAAGCTCACTTCAGTAGAATGGTGGGCATGTCCAAGCAGGGGGTTTGGACCAAATGGGAGTATGCAGCTGGTTGTAGAATCACCTGGGCAGAACCTGGAACACATCCTCAGCTGCCGCTCAAAGGCCTTGGGAGATGGCTGGTATCGTTGGTGCCACAACCAGGTGTTGTAGGCAGTAGCAGACACCATCTGCACTGGCATCAACAGCAAGCGGCAAAACCCCTCCAACAGTACCATCACCTTTGTTTGAGCAGGCGAGAAGCCCCAGCCCCCAAAGAAGACCCAGGGGGGCCTCCTTGCAACAGCAAGGGACTGGTAACTACTGGTCGACCTTGGGAGACCGTTGAGATTCATGGACATCATTGCAGCAACATCACTCTGGAGAGACATAGTCTAGATGTCCGGGGCAAGCAAGCAGGTGGTGCTACTGGAGTTAACTGTCCCGTGGGAAGATCGGATGGAGGAAGCACTGGAATGGAAAAAGGCCAAGCATGCTGACCTGGTGGCTGAGTGTCGGAGGAATGGGTGGAAGGCCCGCTGTGAGCCCACTGAAGTGGGTTGTAGGGGCTTTGCAGGCCAGTCTCTACATCAGGTCATGGGACTCCTGGGGATCCGTGGACGACACAGGCAAAGAGCAATGAAGAACATCATGGAAGCAACTGAAAAGGCTTCATGCTGGCTCTGGTTGGGGGTGGGGTGTAGTGTGCTACTTGGACACAAGTCGGGGCCTGATCATCCCCAGTTGGGTCACCCAGGTGAGGGTCCAAAACACCCCGTGACCCTGGGTACATCATCGAAGATGTGTCCAGGTTGCACCGCAAGGTGTATCTTAGTACTGAGCACCAATTGTATTTTAGCAACATGATTAACAAAAATGACATTTTATGTAAATAGAGGTTATTACCTTTCAAATGAGTTGTCATTGATTAATTTGGTCTTGTTGTTTTTCAGGTATAAGCTTTGTAACCTGGTATGGTAAATAGGCAAGCAGGTTAAATAAATTATTTGCTAAAATAAAAGCTAAAGATCAACAGTTGCAACACCCAATCACTGTACATGACATCCCTGTATCTCTACTCCACAGACTCCATTCACTTCATTCACCCAAAACAAACTGAGTCACATATGGCCAGAGGTGTCAGAAGTATTCCCATTCATTACTCAGGTAGAAGTACAGATATTAGGGTTTAAAAAGACTTCTGTACAAGCTGAAGTATCAACTCAAGCTTTTCACTCAAGTAAAAGTATAAAAGTACTGGTTTCAAAACTACTCAAAGTATAAAAGTAAATGTAAGGGGGGAAAAAAATGCCATCAGGACAAAAGCTTAGGCGGTGCCACAGGCCTATAGAGCACTACCCCACCTCCCCCCCAAATTTTTCTAAAGGTCATAATGACTAAAATGTTGTATTAAAATGTTAATGTTGAAACATTTGGGATGCACTAGTTTACCTGTTTCAGCTGCATATATGCCCATTGAAAATGAACACATTTTAGTCCAATGCAAATGCATTAAAGAACCATATATGAGCACTACTGAGCATTAACATGTGTTTCATGGAGCGGAATATATGACGACTAGTTGAATATAAGTAATGGAATGGTGCAAAAGTCAGGTGCGATGGATCGCGTACAAACCATCAGGGTGCTGGAATGGTATATGTTTATAGTTCTCATCCAACCACAATCAAATACACGCTATCATTTATCTGGATAATTTAATTTTATTTGAACAATGACATGCCGGAGTGAAACAAGGCTATTTTTAAAATGTAAGGAGTAGAAAGTACAGATAATTGTGTGAAAATGTAAAGAGTAGAAATAAAAGTCGGCTGAAATATAATTACTCCAGTAAAGTATAGATAACCAAAATTTCTACTTAAGAAAGGTAATGAAGTATTTGTACTTCGTTACTTTACACCTCTGCATATGGCAGCTCATGTGATCACTAGAGTCTACAATGAGCATGCGCAAATTTACATATTGAACCTTTAACATACCGATAAGTGACAGTCTAAAAATTACTTTTTACTACATAAGCTTAGAAATGTGCATCATTTTACATCTAGATTTGTCTGGGTCACTGAGTGAGACATGAATTTGCCCACTGGGGCAGTTTTTCAATGTATGTTTATTGACCCTTAACTGCTAACTACATAGATACAATATTATCACCATGCATTTCAAGCCAAGTCAGTTTTTATTTACATAACTTGATATAACAAGTCACATATTTGCCTGTAGGGGCTTTATATTCTGCACAACACCCCCCCCATCCTTTGACCCTTTCACTCATCTCCTCTACTTTGAGTCATTTCCCTTTTTATGATTTTACATTTTTGAAGCAGATGCGTACAGTCTTACGAAAAGTGTGAATTATTCACTCAAGATGGCATTATATAAAATTGCTGCACCACTAAATTCCATTTTCCATTCAGTCTGAACATGCCATGACAATGTAGAGCTGGCTCTGACAAGTTGAGTCTGAAATGTAAAAGGGCTGCTGCACAGAGAATAAATCCTGTTCATTTAAGGCTCTTTCTCTGGCACCACATCGAGACGGAACTTCATTTTTTTTGCCTTGCTAGTAGTATCTAAGAATAGCAAAGATGTCAGTGCATTTAATCCATCCAAAACTATGTTCTAGTGTGTAATGAGCATTATGTCCTCACAGAGGCCCTATCGTGGGATGCTGGTTTTTATCTAATCGAGTACAAACATCAAACAAAAACATCCCCACAAATTTATGCAGAGACCATATGTGGATATTAAAAAAATTAGCGGGAGAACATTTAAAGGGAGCGCTCCCTGTGAGCTGTTTGCTTAGACCGGTAGTGTAGGTCTAATATTAAATCCCAGAGTGGGGACCAGAGACTGCCAAGGGGGCCTTCAGGGAAGCTCTGGCAGCCCCAAGAAAAATGAGCACTGGATAATTTCTGCACCATTTTAAGATGCAAGTATTATTCTGCCTGTTTTACTCCCTGTCTTGCTAGTATTGCATCGGTCTCACTGACTGTAATATATACACATATTCATTTCCCCTTATATGGATGTGCACATGTCCCAAAACTAAAAGTAATTAGTTGAAACTTGAAAGCGAAATAACATGAACAAATCACACATCCTCTAGTTATTTATTACATGGTTTACGTGGGTTTCTATCCTAATGCAAATTTGAACTGAATTTGAACTTCAACTGAAATGATTCCATACACTACTTTCATGCAAATATTAAAAAGTCCTGGATTAGAACTTTGTGTTTTGTTACAATTTTGATCCTATATGTCATTTATGACAAAGACCCAAACATCCATCACCGACCAAAAGCATCTACTGATCTAAACTGTTTCATACCTGTTGATCCACTAATCCTATCAATACATGTAAATATATGGTGTAAAATGCAGTTTGTCATCTTTACATGGTCATCAGATATGACCCATTTGGACGTTCAGAGGCTCCGTAGTTACAGTGGAAACACTTCATCTTCTACAACATGGATTCACCAGTAAAACCCATAGAGTTTGATAAATGACAGTGGATGGAAATGTTTGGTTTATATTCAGTTGATGAAATATTTTACTGAAAAAGTGACTTTTTCTGCAGTTTTCTCTGTTTTTGATATAATAACCTTCAACATAATCAGAGCTTTTATGAATATCTTCATGATCAGGAAATTAAATACTGGATATACTTGATTTACACTGATAAAATGCAAAATACAGAAGATACGATAATAATAAACTGTAATAAATCACTTAAGGAGGGTTAGATATATCGCACAAAAGTAGCATTGGGTCTTAATACCATTATATCATATTATATCATTTCAGTGAATAATGTGTTCTTATTGCTCCACACATACAAAGATATTTATTACCTCCACCAGGAGGTATTGTGATCACTTTGCTTTGTGTGTTTGTTTGTTTGCGTGTGTGTTTGTTTGTTTGTTAGCAACTTTACGGGAAAAACATTCCAACCATCTTACAAAATTTTACCCACAGATAGTCTGAGGCCCTGGGACGAACCCATTAAAATTTTGGGCCAAGGAGGCCAAAGTCAAGGTCACAGCAAGGTCACAAAATCTCAAATTTTCCTATCTCTCATCATTGAGCAATTTTCGAAAATTCATAAAAAATTCAAAATCATTCCGATTAGCCTCCAATTTGATACACCTGTAACTTATAACAATGCCTTGTATCTGGCACAAAATTGTCCACATCCACTGTGGAATGTGGACTTTGTGGACATTTCAATTTAACATTAAAAATCCCATTTACGACACATTTTTCATTATAACTCAACAAATATTGATTGGAACTGAATATAATTTGACATACACATGACTGGTACCAAGCTTCAACTTTTTCTGCTGTATGGAACAACCTTGAAACAGTTTAATTTAAATAGAAATAGTCGATCCACACATGCACACCATTCGGGGTGCTTGGCAGAGGTTTGCGTTCTCTGAACACTTGTTTGCTAAATCAGTTTTCTTTGCTCTTTTCTCTCATTTATCTTTTATAGCGAAGTCAGCTTTTTCCAACTGTCTTTTTGTGATATGTTACTCCAAATTTTAACGTTTCCACACAGATTTTTAAAAAATATGTTAACGAAATGCGAATAAAAAAAATTGCAGTTTGGAAATGTGCCCCTTATTAGAGTCACTTGCTTAATATTTGGCTTCTTTAAACACAAAAAAGTGATCAGCTTTGCAACAAGTGGTTGTTTTATTGGAAAGAAAGAAAGAAAGAAAGAAAGAAAGAAAGAAAGAAAGAAAGAAAGAAAGAAAGAAAATGACAACATTTCACAGGTTGGGGCTTCTTTGTGTCATTTTTGGTTTTTAACGTTCAGTCTTTGGTTGAATAATAGAATTACATAACCAGTGTTCACCTTGATGCATTACTATATAAAGTAAAGTGGTCTGACATTTGCTTTTTAACAGGGTGCTTCAGTGTCAGTGCTATTCTAGTTTGCTTATTGTATGTAATCTGTCTTATTTTCCTTTTTGATGTCTTTTATGAACAGAACAGTAAAGTCCATCACTCTTCAGTAATCCCCTGTCCTGTAAAACCTCACCTAACATAAGCTGATTGTGAGTTATCATGTTGGAGCTCTGCCACACCTTAGTGTTTAGAGAATCACACCCCTGCTGAGTGGGACTGTGGAGCATCATCCCCCTCGTGACAGCCTCCCCCGCCCACTCCCACTCCCACACACCGTCCGGGGCCGTTCCGGTGAGATAACCGCTTGGCAGAACGGGGGTACTGGGATGGGCTGGGACGGGGTGTAGCTCCTGTGAGGAGGAGAAGGGGATGAAGGGACGAGTCACATGCTGTGACTCATTCCGTCAGTGTCAAGTTATCGGTATGAAGAATAAAGTTCTCCAGGCAAATCTTTCAAAATAAAGCGCCGTTGGTGCTCACATAATACCAAGGCTTTACTCAGGAAAGTTAAAATAGTTTGTTTTGGATTTAGCCATGACAAGAACCTGTGACAAAATGAATAAAACAGCAGCTAGGTCAACTAATAAACTTAATTTAAAAGGCTTAAGTGTTGTACTGGTAAAGAGGTGTTTGCGGATGGTAGCCACTAAGCATTGTCGCGTTGAAATTAAGTTTATCATGTTCGCTTTGGTGTTAAAACACTGGGCTAGCTTAATTAAGCTAGTAGCCTAACAAGATGGTGTTAGCTACTATGCGGTTAAGAATTCGCTAATAAAAGTCAGGTATGAAGAGAGACAACTGAAATTATTTTGAAAATACCAAATTAAAGTGTTTTACAATCTATGCTTAGCTAATTAAAAAGTGTATTTTATGTGTTCGTAAGCTAATTAGGCTAGTTAAAAAAGTAGCCTCTTTTATTAGCATCTAGCTAACTAGCATTGCTTGGTGGCTAACTTTTAGGACACGATGCAGAATTTAATTTGCATTGAATATGCGGATTTACAATGTTTCGGAAGCAAATTAAAACAGTAAAGTTTGCATTTTTGACTAATATCCCTGACAGCTAACTGATGTAAACTACTAGTTTAGTCGTTATTTTAGGGGCCCCTAACCTAAAATGTCAAAGTAACTGTTTTGCTAAGTTAAGTGTCTTTTTAACTTGGGTGTTTTTAAAATATTGTTCCTGAAGCCCATATATTTTAGAGGTGGACTTCCGGGAGTGGAGCGCCTTATTTTGAAGATAAAATGTGAATATGTCCGGTGTTCTTGTGTGTATGTGTGAGTGGCTTGACGCGGTTCTCCGTCTCCCCGGTGCGCCTGAACTCCGCTACCTGACACTGCGTAACGCGTCCGGCGGCTGAGGACGCAGACGCACGGGGACCGGTCCGTTTGGTTTAACTTTACTTTCCCCGTTTACAAAAACTTCAGCGGCACATTTTATTCTTCGTTTTGCTTCTTTTCTAATCCTCCCGACAAGCGGGACTGAGGTTTTGGATATCTGCGGGGGGAGGAGGCAGAGGACCGGCGGACCGCTCTCAGATGGAGCACCGGGGCTCCGGGAGCACAGGGCGCACGGCGGACCCGGAGTGACTGACGCTGTTGGATGGACGCTGTTCCCCGGTAAGAATCCAAGGCAAAGTTTTTTCCTTCTTTTTTGTTATAATGTACTTTTTCTAACCTCTCCTGTCCCGAGCACTGCGCTGGATAAATGCTTCTGGCACAATAGAAAATGTCCAGATCCTGTGATGTCGCCTTTTGTTAATGACGATGGATCTTCCAGAAACCGACAGAAAAAATGAATAATAAAAGAGAAAGATATCAGAAAATTACACCGTGCATTTGGTACTGTATTCCAACTTACTAGAGCTTCTTTACTTTATATCAGGTATAATTATGTTTACATTATTGAATCCTATGTAGATGTTGAGACCTGTTTTCAGTATTTTGTCCTATATATTATTTACAGTTTATTATGTATTAAACGGATTCCTTTGGTTTGAACATTTTGAGCCAATAACGCTGTGGATTATAGCTTCATGGATGTCATCGGTATGTGTTATTGGCTGGCCTTTTGGAGGAGAAAACCCTCACAGTGAAAACAACAAATTGTTTGATGTTCTGGTTATGTCTTGTTTGTTCTGTCTGCTTTAATTCTGTCTGGGAAAACTGCTTTAAAAAGTCTTGGTTGCCAATTTGAGCATTTCATATATATTTTTGTTTTTTTACTGCTTGCACAGTATGAATAAGCAACAAAAGATTGTAAATCATTTTCAGAGGTCTTTTTGAGATACTAAAGACTTATTATTCTGATTGATTGTGTGAGATTTAGCAGGCCTGTCTGTTTTGAAAATGCTCGTAGAAGCTGAAGACTTATCAGCAGCACATTTTTAATACTGGCTTTTTGTTCTGCAATGGTTAATTGATGTTCACCACAGCCAGCCTACTGGTGAATAACAACAAAAAAAAAAACGCCTTAAACTGTGTGGCCCTGGCTCCTCATATAATGCTATGAAAACATAACAGAAAGAATCGTACTGGCAGATTTAATCTCATTATTTTCATCAAAATCATGCACACACATATACTCTTTTCAGGTTCTAAACTTGCTGCATGCCAGCTCTCCTGTTGTCCAGTTACTCTGTAGGAATAATCTGCGTGGACCCTTTGGTTGGCTCAGACTTCTATTGTCTTGATTCTTCTTCATGTTAGTTGTCATAACGATCCAACTCCAGCTCCTGCTCAGTATCAAATCGTTAGCTTTGGAATAGATACACCACAATCTCTGGGGATCAATAAGCGATGGAATGGGCACACGGTGGACCAGTGGGAAGCGAACGTTGTGGACTCGTGACAGTGAGGACTGTGTCACATGGTCCAGCCTTATCTTTTTCTGCCAAACTCCACTGCATACTACCCAGTCAAGCTGAGAATGGAATAAAAAACTTATGCAAAGAAATGACTCTGCTCTCATGATCACACTCCTAATTTATACCACGATTATCATTCAGTTTGACACTTCTTGCATGATATTCAATGCTTCAACATATTCCACTCAGTACTTATAAAATGAAACATAGGAAGCTGTCTCTAGACAGTGTCACTGTACTTCATGACATTTTAGTTAATTATAACTCAGAGAAGTGCAATAAACTTTAAAAGCTTAGAGTGGAAATGTAGAACTGACAATATTAGTTTCCTGAATTCTGACTTTATTCCCTCTATGGCAACATGAAGCTGCATTTTAAGCTACTTTCTCCATGTAGATCCAGATTGTTTAAAGCCACCCTGGATTAAATGCATCAGCGGTAATGACCTCCTGTCATCACAGAGAAGTGCAGCTGTGGGATTAGTGTATAACAAAGGGATCTAAGTGCTTCCTGTTGTCTGCACGAGTCTGTTTGCACCTTTGCAAATGTATCTAATACCTCACTCTGTTTAAGTTTGGGTAGATTTATGTTTTCCTGCTTGTCACTGCTCACCATGGCTTGGTTTTTTTACTTGTGAAGGTCACGCACTGTTTTAGAGAATAACAGAGACATATAATTTTTTTCCCATATGCTGCTTTGCTAAAGGGTAAAAGGTCAGCTGTCAAGACTGAGTGCCAGCTTTGATACTTGTCTCAGTTCAAGTTTGCTTTTGGAGACAGACACTAGGCAACACACATAAATTCAGGCAACACACACACTCTCTCTAGAAGTGATGTGGTGATCTTAGAGTGTCATCTGCCTTACTGATGCCAACAGCCTACCATTTTGGTGAATTGTAGAGATTGTGTCATTTTATGTTGTCTCACTCCAGTTTCCAACTCCACACCGTAACTTTAAAGAGCATTTAATAATGCAGGTCTCTGCTACTTCAACAGTCCAGCAGAGCTGATATTCAGCTCCTGACTTTCCTTCAGGATAAGTAAAGGACTTTCTTATCTGTCTGATGGACAAATGATGTCCTATGTTTTTCTTCCCTAACATAATGTACATGTAAACAATGCATCTTAAATAGCAGAGGGACCAGCAGTTTGGTGGACTAACACTTGCTTATTAAACCAAAACAGTTGTTGCTGAGTGCAGCATTTAAGAATTAAATAAAATCTCATCAAGGCAATAAATGCAAGAGAGAACTGACTGGAGAGTTCAGTTTTTATTTAGCCAGAGACATGAGTAGTACAGGCTGAGTCTTAAAATGCTAATGCAGACTGTAAATAAGCAGTATGACATGTCAAGCCACAAATATTTTTCCGATCCTGACAAATGTCCAATTAAGTGTCAGAAAAGTGCACACTGCAATGTCATTTTCATATCAGCTTCTAAAGGCGAATCCTTCCATTTTTATTTTTTTCATTATTTTGTTAATAAGTTGTTTACTTCCAGTTACAATTCTATATTAAGTCTTTTCTTGAAGTATTCAGTAAACCATATGTTAATAGGGTCTGTACTGAAAACGGATTATTTAATGACAGTGGCTGAACTGATTAGATGCTATCAAGTATTGAAAAATTACCTGCTGTTTTCTACCAATTTTAGATAAGAACACATCTGCTTGAACTTAGATGTAATAATGCTGGTTATTGGGTGTCTGACATGACATGAAAAATCCATGTCACATTAATTACCCAGTACCACAACTGATGTGCCTTGCCATAATTTTATAATGAACTGAAATGTTTTACACTTATCATAATGACATAATGCAGCTTTCCTCCCTTAAAACCATGTTTACACTGGTGCTTCAGTGATGTATCTGTACAAAAACCAGGATTACGGTATGATCCGACATCTGTAGCCACCAGCAGCTGTTCTGAACTTGTCCGCTGTTTTATCTCCTCACTGGCAGAAAGAACATGTCACACAAATTCATCAGGGCAAATTGTTTGCTTCAATGCTGACAGACTCACTAAGTACTTATAGTATTATAATGCTAACGGCATAGTTTTGAGCAGTGCTATTATTTGTGTATTTAATGGGTACTAGAGGCGCGCGTGCATCTAACTCTGCCCATTTTCCTTATATTACTATATGTTTTTTAATTTATTTTTAAGAAGTTGTATTATTTTAAACGGAGCCCTGTCTTCACACTTTATTTTGTTTGCAGTCTTTCATAGTGAGCTTGTAATGTCTCACACATGCACATTCATCCGTGTTTTCCGCGTCCTGAACAGTGTGCCACCGCCCCTACGCCCCTCTTCCAGGTTCAGGCTGCTCACCGCACGGCCATGACGGGCACCCAGGAGCCAGACCTGCATGAGGCAGCAGCATAGAGGACCAACAGAGGAGGAAGGGGATGAGGAGAGGAGGGGGAAAAGGTGCATGTATCAGTTGAGGGAGAGGAGAGGCAGCGGGAGAAGGAGAAAGAGGAGGAGGCGGTGGAGGTGCATGAGGGAGGAAAAGGAGGAGCTTCCGTACCCCCACTCTAGCACCGGTGGTCCTTTTGGCTCTGACCCAAACCAGCCCGCCTCGGTCCTGGTGCCTTCGGGCCGTCTGCCACCCATATCCTTCACCTGGAGCACTCCAAACGGGTGCGAGTTTACATGTACAAGTGTGTTTCTGTTGTAATGTCAGAGAGAGAGAGATTGTCTGTTTGTGTTTCAGCTCTGTACTTTCTCAAAGCTGTTGTACCTACAAGGCACCTCGCGCCTAGATGTTTACTTTACGTTTAAACACAAGGGAGACGGGAAGAAGGTCAGTGTCGTGTGCATGTGTCCCTGTGTTTGTGTATTGGATTGTAGGACCTCAGGTATTTCCTTGGACCCATTAGCCGTAGAAAAAGATGGCTAACATTTTTCCCTGATTGGAGGTTTCCATAGTGACGAGCCCTAATGAATCTCCAGTGTTACATTCGCCTGTCAGTGGCATTGTTACTGGCCTACATTTATACAGCACAAGGAGTCACAAATAGTAAAAACTCACGTCACCTCCCGAACCTCGCTCTGCTTCCCTCTTCATCGTCTCACCTCACTTCCCCCTCCCTCCCTGTATGTCTGTCTCTCACTCTCCATCTTTATCCACTTCTGCTGAAGGTGTGAGCGTGTGTGTGTTTGTCAGCACTGTCTGTAGTGTGTATGAGCGGCTATGAATACTCTGAAGTGTGCATAAACGTCAGCAACACCTCAGGGATTTGTCAAGGCTTTCCAAATTGAATATTTTCCACTGCTTATGGCTCTAAGTGTGTGTCTGTGTGTGTTCTCCAGCTTGTGTGTGCATGTGTCGTTGTGCACTCGTCTGGTATTTGCCACCGTCAGCACTCTGTGTACTCTATAAAATATAAATACATAATTGCTGAATAAAAAAAACGACCGAGAGGAAGTTTAAAAAAAAAAAAAAGGAAAACTACAAATGCTGTGCACTGAGCTCCTCAATAGCCTGCTGGGTGGTTACCATGGTCGCATCCCTGAACATCTTACGCTCACTGTGTCAGCACTAACTTACTGGACACACTTGCACATACGCACGCACACACAAACAAGTGAATGCCCTCACACAAACGAGGGAATCTCCCACGGAGAGGCTCTTTAGAGGAATCACCTGGTTGCTTGGCAACAGTGTAGCTCTGCCCCAACGGCCTGGTTACTTCCGCTCGCAATATTTGTTTGTTTTTTTGTGCCTGTCTGTTCTACTATCACTGTGTGTGCTTCCAGCGCAGCAACTGGCATACGTCATATCGTATATTTATAAATATGTACAGTATTTATGGTGTATGTGTGCAAACGTCTTTCTTATTCTGTGTGTACTTAAATGTGAGTGATCTGCGGGGGAAGTAATGTGGGTGGACGTTGTTTGACAGGGACATTAATGTGAGCGCACTTGGGGGGGTGGGGGGTGGGTTCCCAAGAGCTGTTAGTCCCATTTTTTCCTGAGGTGACCCCATCTTCCTTCCTTTTTGTTTTTTTGAAAAAAATTTTTGGCATTCAGTACATAGTATTACAAATTAATTCCCTATCTCCTTCCTTCCATTTCATTCCACTCA
Source organism: Sphaeramia orbicularis (assembly GCF_902148855.1). Classification (NCBI taxonomy): domain Eukaryota; kingdom Metazoa; phylum Chordata; class Actinopteri; order Kurtiformes; family Apogonidae; genus Sphaeramia; species Sphaeramia orbicularis. Next base: position 23,077,690 of record NC_043957.1, read on the forward strand.
GAAACACAGCCGTCCTGCTCCTTTGTACCATGTTTACAACATTACATCCCTCCACCCTACAGCACATCTTACAATTTTACCAGCATCTTATTCGAAACAAAAACAAGATTGGCTTTGGCTGTTATATAACATTCTCTTGTATTTCTTCCAAGCTACATTGATTTCTATTATTCCCCTTTTTTCTTTCAGAGGAGACGTCCTGCTGTACTGTAAGAGTGGAATAAAGTGGCTGCTTTGTGAATTGCTGAGCTTTCCATGTGACAATCTTCCCATTCCTTTAATGTAACATATGACACACACAGAAACTTACACATACATGAGCGGAGGTGGAGGGGCAGTTCACACACACACACACACACACACACACACACACACACACACACATGCAGGCATAACTTATTCAGCAGTGCATGAAACATTCAGAGCGTTTCCTTTGTTTAAAGATGAGAAAAGCTGATTCTGTCACTCTTATACAGTACAAGTACCTTTCTCTGCCTGCTTTTCTTCCCCTCTCATGCTCTTTTTCTCAGGTTCTCATTCCTTCCTACTCAGTGTCAGTCTGATGTTTTTTATTTTCTCATTCCTTACCCTGATCATTCTCAGTGGTCTTAATTGGGATGAAGTATGTGTGCATGTGCAATAGAGAGACAGCGATGGATCGGAGGAGGTCTTAATCAAAGAGGGGTGAACTGTCAGAATCGTTTCAGCCAATTAACATGGTTCCTGCTCATGTTTCCATGGCTACCAGCTGTCACACTCTGAAGGGGTGGAGTCAGAGGACTTGACAAACTTGACAGTAACTTATCTTGGCCCACTTCAGAGACACTCTCTTGCACCATCGCACTTAAAAGGAAGGTTTATGAAGTTTAAGTGGGATATATTTAATCAAGTCTGTGTGTTTGGATTCCAAAGTGAAAGTGAGGGAGTGATCAGACCACAAAGAGCATGGCAAACTAGTGAGCAGACTGCTCATTCATTCATTCATTCATTCATTCATTCATTCATTTACACTCAAGGTTACTCATCCAAACTGCATATTTTGTAGATTTTTACCACATTTCAACAATGCACCCCGTGTAGGTTTTGTAAGTATTAACTAAGTGATCTAGACATCTAAATATGATTATGCCGTATTTCTCAGAGAGTGACTGGGCTTTTATTTATCTATTATTTATTTATTTTATTTATGGGCATGTCTTCCTCGGTTTAAAAAGTAGAAATGGTCGTATTTAGTTTGAAACCACATTTTGATCTGTTTCATTTTGTGAAGATGTGAAGGTCTGAACTGCACCTTTTATACAAATAAAACACCTTCCTTAACCATTAAAGAAACCCTTCTATCCTTTCGGTGAATAGAAACCATTCATTACTTAACAGAGTTTTTATTGTGTAAATATTGTTTTCCTGTCCCACTAGTTTCTAAAAATGACAGTTTCAATACAAAAGTCAGACACCCATAGGTGCAGCAGCTCAAATCAGACTGTAACACACAGTAACACTTCAGAGAGTGTTGATCTTAACTGAGAGCACAGAACTTGACACGTAAGTGTATCCATACCTTGTAACTTGTAATTTTGTATTTGAAGACTGGCTTTTATTTGTTTGTGTCACTCTTAAAACTGACTATTATTTGGGATCTTGTAATTGATGCCCAGTTTTTACCTTGATGAAATATGATGTGAAACTGTATGTTTCATCCCTTAAAGGAAAAGTGGGATATTTCAGAAAGTGCAACAGATGCCACTTTCAAGTCTATAACTATGAAATTAGGGCAGGAACTATTTAACTTACCATACAGTAGCATGAAACCAGAAAATGTGGGAATGTTTTTCACCACAATTTATATGCCTTTATTTGACAGCGAATGTGCAGAGTGAAAAGAACTGTGGTGATTGAGAACAAGTGCCATTTAGTCTGAGCTGATGGAAACAGAGATTTTCTGTTAAAGGCATTTTTGCGTCTGTGGTAGCACCCTGACACTTGACTGTCAGGTCACCCTCAAACTGAAGAAATAATTAGTGAGACCTTTGTGACCTAAGGTAATGAAACCTGCCTATGACCACCACAGACGCTCTCATCCAACCATCCAGTACCCTCCCTATAGCTTGTGTTGCTTCTTGGACAGTGTGACACTTGGTTTTGTCTGATTCAGCTGTCTGTTTATTTAATCAGAAAGCCTTGTTAATGACATTTGATTAACTTGGACTTGGTTTTATTTAGGGGTGCAGTGGTACATGTTGTACCATCGCGGTTCAATATGAGTATTTATCATGGTACAGCTCATTTATCATTTTCAAATGACATTTCCGGACAACTCGTGTTTATATTAGAGCTTTGCCAGACTTACGGAATTCTACTGTCATTGGTTGGAGCCGGATGCGGTGCCTGGCTGGGTGTAACACCAGCTGGCCAGAGTGCGGTGCACCCAGCCTGTTTGACTTACTCAGATCCAGTTCAGAGTAAGAGCTCATTTATGCTCTACGTTAAACACACAGATGGATACGGACGTAGCGTTCTGTCCATCCTCTGCGTACATTCTGTACATAATTCTGTCTGTTTTTCAGGAGCTTGTGGATCTGTGTCACTGGGAACCATGGAGGCAGTGTTGAGACTTGAACAGAATAGTTTCCATAAATAGCAGAACTTTTCAAAGGGTGACTGTGTGAGTTAGTGAAAACTACCAACATATTTATAACAACTGCCCTTCTCAATATTAACATCAGTACCCACATTAGTAGAACCTCCTCTGTCGTCACCATGTTTATTATTATTGACTTTCTTATTTTTCTCAAAAAACTTTACTCTTTTTCATGGTATTCAGCCAGTATGTTAATTAACAGCGTTCCCCACTGGTAGATTGATTGAGAAACACTCATTTCAATGTACAGGATGCGTGGAAGTATGAAGGCAGTGACGCATGACAGTGTTAGAAACGGACGAACTTATTACGTACGTAAAGCGAGCATAAATAAGCCTCAAAGCTTTCCATCAGCTCTCAGTTACATTTCGACACACAGCCGGGCTCTGGATCCGAACCATATTGTGATCTGTGACTCAAGAATCGCAATACGCACCGAACCATGGATAATCTGTACCATTGCATCCCTAGTTTTATTGAAGATTCAGTGTGTAAGGTTTGGGCCTGTGAAAGTTGTATTGGAACCTGTTTTGTGCTGGGACCTGGACGTTTGTTGATGTTAGGTAGCTCTATTCTAAAGGAATGACTCAGTTTCTTGAACTATGATAGAGTCTAATTACTAATCACTAATTTATATGTAGAGGAACTGGGGGGGGGGGGGGGGGGGGGGGGGGGGGGGGGGGTGTTCTGCCAAAATGCTTATGCCTGCTTCTGAGTTGTTCAGTGCTTCTCTGCTCCTCTATAGCAGTATCAGTGTTCGCTTAGAAATGCAAATTTTACATAAGCATGTAAGCATACAAGCTTAAATCATATTTTTGGTCTAATTGTGATATCTGCGTAACTTTACTCTCCAATCATTGCTGATTCTTTTTTCATCATTGGCTATGACCTAAAAAAATGACTGGCAATTATGCTAATGATATTGAACTTGAAATGTACATATAATTCTACTACACAAACAAACACAACAAGAATAGTTTAGCTGTTGAATTACAAAACACTAAGATATTTTAAAGGAGAAAAGGGGGCAGTTTAATCTCATTGTATTGGTAGTGGTTGGTGTTAAATCTCCTGCAGTTAGCATCCTGTTCATTTATATACATTGTTTGGACTCCTTTTCTAAAGTAATGGTGGCTGGTGTTGTGCACTGTTATTACTGTAGAGTAGAAATCTTCTATACAGAAGTCATTCCACAGGCTGTTGTCATGTGTGTAGGAAACCAAGAAAAACACAAATAAATCTCTAAATTTCATGTTTTTTGCAGGTGCTAAACGCCTGGCCATACCCTATGTGTGTTCACTGAGCATGTACTTCTTGTCCCCTATGGATAATTCTTTGATGCTAATGACTGATGCTTATGAAAATGTTCCAGCAGCAGGCTTTAGCATGTGTATTCCAGCCAAGAGTGGAGAGGATGATGTCAAAAAGATCAGGGTGATGTGATCTGATTTGATTGGTAATGTCTGCCTGACCTTTATTACCTGTGTTGGCACCGGAGGAGAGGGAAAGTTTGATACAAGGAAGAGAACATGACGGAGTGGGACGTCAGGGGGGAGGAGGCGCTTCTTGCAGAGAGGGTGGAAGACCATGAAGATGAGACAATGAGGCAATTAGGGAGAGAAGGCAAAGTGTGGAGATCACGTAACATTTGCAGTTGTTTACAGTAAAAAGCTCAAGGCGTCGGGGTCTTAACCTCTCTCTTCCCTTTGTTCAGTTGCATGGTTTTTATGTAGTCATCAAGTCGTTTTTTTCCCTCAACTTCTTCTCTAATTGGCCCCCACCGCCACCCTCTGTTTTTCTCCGTCTTTCCCCCACCCTCACTTTACTACATCTATATCTTTATCACTTAGCTGCTTCTCCGTCTTTCTGTCAATGTTAATTATTGAGTGAGTTTGTAGTTTATCTGTCGGCTGAGAATCAAGCTTCTGACAGGCACAGTAAAGCTCTACCCAAAGGCAGTTCTTTGTGGAGATGGCACGGGGAGGGCGCGGAGAAAAAGTGGCTTGGAGAAAGGGGAAGGGTATGGCACTGAGAAGAGAATCACCAAAAAAAAAAAAAAAAAGACAAGAGATATGCAAGAAATGATACGGAATGAAAATGGGAAATTATACTGCACTATATAAAGAAAGACAGAGAGACAGAATAAGGAGGAGCAGAGCAGAGGAGGAAATAATTGGGCCAAGAGAGAGGAAAAAGCTGTGGAGAAAAATGAGAGATGATAGAGGGAAAGGTTGAGTGCAAGAGGAGATAAAGGGAAAAGCAATGGACGATGGAGTAAAGCGCAGACAGAGGAGAGGACGTTCCCTGTGTGTTTCATGGCTGATGTTGAATGATGGGCCAACTGTGGAAATACTCCCATCTCATCCATCACTCACACCTTGACCCTGCCCTGTCCCTTGTTTAACTATGCATGCATGTGTATATCAGCTTGTTTCAGTGTGTGTGTTGTGGGCATCCAGGGTTTATTAAGCTGCTGTAACTCATACAGATGGACAGGATTAAAATGACCCTCCTTAGCTTCGTGGATATAAAGGACGCTTCCACAGGGGGCTGAATTATATGTTTAGATGAATCCTCAGTCCCCTTTTTACCCAATGTATCTTCACACTAATTGTTCTACATGAATTAATTTATTAATAACCCTCATAATGTGAACATATGCCTCATTAATGAACTCACAGTACATGTTGTCATCATTAATTCAAACACGACATGCTATAGCTCTTTTACTGCTTGGAACAAAAGGAAAACACATTGTTCTCATTTTCCAACTAATCTACAGAGAGAAATCTGTCTAATAGAACAAGATTTATTGTGATTTAAGGATTTTTGAATTGTAGAATATTTGGATAGTGAATGAAATGCAGGCTTTACAGTGAACAACAAATCACACAGCAAAAACATCCCCACAAGAAAGAAGCTGAAAATAATCAAATTGTTTTTTAGTGAGCAAAAATATCTTAGCAGGCTAAGCAAATTTAGCTTGGCTTAAAACTGGAATTAAAGTCTAGCCATTGAAAAACTGAGTAGACAAAGTATAAGCAAGAACTAGCAACACAAACAGAAGTCTGGGTTACTTTATTAGCACTTGCATACAGTCTTAATTATCTTCTTTTCCTGCTGTAATATTATGCAGACCTTTGTTTTGACTTGTTACTGATTAAATCCAGCTCTTTGTGCAACTCATGCAAATATCTAAACAACAGAATAGACATAAAATACAAAACCCAAAATACTTCTATTGACATTAAAAACTACTGTGATTTGCCTGTAGGTTATGACCAAACCACTGTAAGATCTGCATAGATTTAGATATAAAAACAGTAAGGTCAGATGTATGGAAAGATTGTAGGAAGAGTTAATATGAGAAAAAACAAGAATTACAGAAAGACTGGTTTCAGAAGGAAGACTGTCATTCTTGAAATTCCTTTATCCTTCTTGATTGGTTTATCAAATCACCAAAGCCACTAGTCATTGATCTCAACCTGAAATGAGCAGGAAACAGCAGAAAAACTGACAAGGAAACAGTTTTTTGTTGTTGCCTTTTTAACCTGGAGTAAAGAGATTTACCCTCCTGTAATCACCTGGATGCATCCTGTTTCTTCATTAACAGATGAGGCCCTAATTTTGGGGTAAACAGTGCTGTAGGGCGTGCACTGAAGGACATCATTTTCTGTTGTGTTTGTGTGTTTTTCTGTATTAATTGTGTTCCAGTCCAGACAGGATACAAGAGGATTGTGAAACTCAGAAGTGAGTTCCCACGGTGAAATGGGGGTTCCCATGGCAACCACAGCAAAGGGAGGACACTGGATTACCCTCTCTCTCTTCCTCTCTCTCTCTGTCTCAAGGGTGATAAAGGATTGTACTCTCATTAATTTTTCCGCCCTCTCGAGAGCAAAGTGTCCGGGAAGGGGACTCTGTGTGTAAGCGTGTGTGTAACTGTATGTGTGTGCGCGTGCACATGTGCCCATGTGCATGCTCTGGGCTTTGTTATGTATGCGTCCTTGGCTCTTGAATACATTCTTGTCATCCATTCAGCAGTTTTTACATTTTTTGCACAAATGTGTGTGTGCATGTTTGCAGGAAGCCAACAGAATCTCTCCTTTAACTCTCTCCACTGTAGACTATTTCCCTTTTAAACCTCTCGGCTTTTTCCACTTCTGAGCTTCATCTTCCAGTTTGACAGCTAGCAAGCAACACAGATGCACAAACACATGGCATATTGCAAGCTTACACTTCAACTGACTTCACATACATGGGCTCTGTCTTGCTTTTGTAGTTGTGAATATTAAACATGTCAAAACGTCTCGTCAGAAGTTGTGCTTGTAAATTAAGGTTGATACATTTAAGCTTATTATTGCAAGTTTCTACCCATATTAAAGTTTTTTTTTTTTCTGGTGTTACAACACTGGCTTCTGTGCCTCCAAATTTCCTTTTACAAGCTGTGAGGTGAAATGCACATACGGACAGACTTGTGTTTGTGCACACTCAGCTTCAGGCGAATTTACTTTATGATTATGCTTTATGCACCAAGTTTTGCTAATAAGGACAAAATGTTTTGCCAGATGGACAGGGTCTCATTGGGTTTACTTATGGTTGCTCTAAAGAGAACCATTGATTCAACAAAGACAAGTGATAAATTATTGTAAAAACCTGAAAAAATGTGTGCAGAAAGATAACAAATGCAAATGATTCCATATGGGGCATTAGGGGTCACTGAGTGGTTTGAGGAGTATGGAAATGATGTGAATCGTATATTATTGCCTTCATTGTCACATTTGGACACTTTGGACAGATTAGTGTTTGATGATGCTCAGAACTACTACCATCAAAATAACAGACAGAACAACTGCAGCAGGAAATTGAAACCAGTGTCAAAGACAGTACCAGAGTATTTCTTATGACGGGGGTGATAGCAATGTTAGCAGTTTGTCCATTGACAGAAAACCCAACATCTAACTACCATCAGCTTGGACTGTATGTCACTGTGAGCCAAAGGTATCAGTTCTCCAGCGTCACCTCTGTTCACCCTGTTTGCCCTTTAAGAAGAACATCTCTGTTAATGTCACTGACAGCAGCTAGATATTGCCTCCCAAAGAGCCTGGATCCAACAGACTCCCCTTGAACTTCTCTCATGAATGGACTGTTTTTTTTTTTGTTTTTTTTTTAGGATTTATTCTGGTCTTATTCACTGCATTTGGATTCTCTAATAAGTGTGCTGGTGGTCCTTTTGTTAGTGTTTGCTGTGCAAAAGAAAAACTAGGGTGAAATGAAGGTTTTAATGGTGAGCTGTGTGGGCTTTGGCAGACAGTTAGCCTGCTCAGTCAGACTTTTTGAGCATCTATTAATTGCATAAAACATTTTTTTCCTGCCAGATAGCTCTACTGTAATTATGGTGAAGAGGTTACAGTCACTAGACTGAAAAAACATGTGTTATGCTTATGTTTTGCAAAGTAGTGTTTACAGTATTCAGCCTTTGAGTATAGCTTATCTAAATTAGCCAATGTTTGTATTTATTTGGTGTGCATTGGGCAGTTTGTCAACTAGCCTGCTAATTTTGCATTATGTGAAATGGGCATTTCATTAATGTTATCAGGCATAGATGTATGTGTTTTGCTTTTGTATTTACTGAGGCTAGCTGAAATAACTAACCGTAACGTAACAGTGTTAGTGTTAGTAGTGTGGTCAATGTTTCCAGTATAGTAGTGGCTTTTCCATTGGACATCTGTGCAAAACTTTACTGATATTTACTAAATGTCAAAAAAACGTAAAGTGTAAAGTCAGCTTTTCCATTAAATCACAAATGCGATGATTTGTTTATTTATTATCGTGTGATGACATGAGAAGTCATTCCATGAACATGGCAACGAACGTAAATATCGTGTTGATTTACAGATATATTCATTATTATTATATATTATACCCCTCTATTCTGTCCTAAATTAAAAAAATGATTTGGCTTTTAAAACTCTTCTTCTTTGCTTGTAATGTCCGTCAACCTCTTGTTTTTTTGGTTTTTTTTCTATTCCTGTGACTCTAGTTACAGAAAAAGGTCTTTCCATTGCAGTTTTGTGTGATATACCATTGCTGCTATGCTCGAAAACCCCCCTCTTGCCAGCGCTAAAACTTTTAATAAAAAAAAAAAAAAAAACTAGAGTTTTGGCAAAATTGACGTTTTTCCATTAGGTACATTTTTATGTTTATGTTATGCAAGTTATATTCGTACAATTTGAGGGTCAATGAAAAAAAATTAATTCTGAACTCCAAAAAGTTTTTAGCATCTGTTGTTTTGCCATGTAGACCAGGGCTATTGTATATATGCGCTAGTGCTTCACCAGCTTCTATGAATGTGGACTAGTGCTTCACCTATTGTACCCAACTGCATTTTTCTCACAGACTGTGCATAAATAGTTGATGGAGGAACTATGACATCACCCAATGGTTCCTGAACTGCTGTTTTGAAGCTAGATGTTTGTGATTTGGGTAGTGTTAAGTATTTCTTTTGTATAATAGTATAAATGTATAATTATTATACTATTATATGTTTGGTCGTCTTATGTGGTTAATTTGTTTCAGGTATTTGCTTTTGTTGGTGGATGTATTGTGCTTTCATTCATTCATTCATTCATTCATTCATAGTCTGACTTGGTGGGCAAGTCATTTGTCACACAGACCTGTTAATCAAAGCCCATCACGGCAGATCTAATTAACAGAGCAATAATTTGAACATGGATCACCAGGTCACTTTTTAGAAGTTCAAAATGTAACAGATGAGACTTGCATAAGAAATGAGTGACCACTTTTGGAATTGTCTGAGCGCCAGTCTGGTAACCAGGTCTCATTACACATCATTTGTTTCACCCCTCACTCTTCTGTCGTTCCACTGTGTTGTGACTCCACAAACTAAGACGGTCAAACTCAAGGCCTTAACACAGCAGTCTGTTGGTGACACCACAGAGGCTACGTCTTCCTTTATAGTCAGTAAATATTTCTTCTGAATAATACGTTTCCCATCCCTTTGTCAGTGTTTGGAAATAAATCTTAGAGGCCCCTGCTGACACCTTATCAAGACTGCATGCTGTTTTTACTTTGAAATTGTCCTCTATCAAGTATTAACCACATAATCAATTCCATTAAGTTTAGAAAAACATGTAAAGCTTTTCCTCCTCACTGTCACCAAAGGTTTGCTCTTTGGGGATTTGTTGGTATTTTTTGTGTGTAATTTTAGGAGGTATTGACTATCTTTTCTTTCTTCTTTGAGATAATTAGCCTGTGATTAGCACTATACAAACAAAACTGAACCGATTAAAACTGAATTCATGAACTACGTCCTGGTTTCAGTTGGTTTGGGTTAAGATCCCAGTAGTGCTGTTCCCTGAGACTAATGTCTGTCAAACTTTCAAGCTTAATTTACAAGCACAGCTTTGAAATTCTGTGTGATATTGTAATTCTTGTACTGTTGTTGCAATGTTGAGTGAATGATGAAATCAAATTCTGTTATTTTATTACTACTATTGAGCCTTAACCTTCCATCACATGGTTTGAGCGTGTGAGTATTTTAGCGATCCTGCTGAACTGTGTGACCCTAGGGATGTTCCAGCCCTGTGGCCACACCCCCTTCCTGCTGCAGGTAAAGTACACACACACACACACACACACACACACACACACACACACACACACACACACACACTGACAGGCATTAATTTCAAGGAGACTCCCACCTTAAAGCCAAAGTATGGAACATTTCTCACTTGTATTTGTAGTAATGCTGCGTTCCAGGCCACCCATAATTCGTGTTTTTCCACCCTTCTACTGGTGAAAATGCACTGGAATGGCAGTCAAACCAGTGACTTACCACGCATGAACTCGTACTTAGATCGAAGTACTCCTAGTTCCGAGCTGTGATGTCACATAGCCCATGAAACAACAATGGTGGCCCCCATGGATGCAGTGGTTATGCAAATTGTTTATTAAAACAAGGTATTACTCTGACGTTATTTATCTGCAGATGTTCTGCATAATCAGCAGCTACTCTAGCGTTAGGACAAGAATAAATTAATACCAAATACATATCCAAATATATAAATAATGTAACATAAAAGGTATAACAGCTTCTCTTGCCTTATGCACCATTTTTCCTTCTGTTTCCCCCAAATAAGCAAGGAACAAGCATCTTTGGCGATAAAAATTATTGTAAATAAGCTTAACGTATGGTCCACCATGCTGGTTTGTTTACATCTAACTACCACAATTCCTTGTGCTCAGGCAGTTTGGCATGACTTGCCTGGAATGCTACGAAGTCATGAGTTGTGGTTTGAAGTCGTGACATACAGGCTCAAAAACCGGCCTGGAACGCAGCATTAGAACCCATCAAACTTGACCTTTCCTCTGGACGATCAAGAAAGAGAGTGAGCATGAGAAAGACTGCTGATAGCAAGACACAAAGCCCTGACAAATAAAACCAAAATGTTATTTCCTGATTCTGTTACAATGGTCATATTGTAAAAAACAAATAAACACACCCATACCTTTGCAAAATTTCGAGCATTTTTTAGAGGAAATATGCAGCTGAAAAAGACAGGGTCTGCTTCCTTATTATACAGATTGCCTGCACATGCTGCTTAGTGTTGTTATTTGTTGGACATATAGACCCACTGGCAAAGGTCCACACCTCTGTGACATCCCGAACACAGTAAACTAAGAAAAAAATAAATAAATTGAAATTACAAGTCGAGGGCAGATATCTGCCTTTAAACACATGGCCACACACTGACATAGGCCATGTACACACATAGCTGGGTATTTATAGAAATGTGTTATCACTGTTTTATTTACTTATTTATTCCCTTGTTTTGTGATTTGTGTATGGCACTTTTTGCCAACTGTAAAGATCTTAAAGTGCTTTCTAAATGCAGTTGGTATGGTATGGTATTTCCCCACCTCCATTTTCAATAACATCACACACACTAGATCATTTTCAGAAATTGTTTATATTTACACGAACCTGGCATACGTGATAGAGTCATCGGGTTAGGGTTATTATAAACAAGTTGCACATATGATGATGATGATGCATTTTTTGTTGCCTACTGGGGGATCTTAAAACTGTGGTTCCCCTTGTACACAAGCAAGCACAGGAATAGAATTTTCCAAAATCAGAAACAATTGTCTTTAGTGACTTAAACTGGAGTTTTCATGTGGATGAAAGGCAAAACACATGAGAAAATATCCATATCCAGATACCCAGCTACATGTATACATGGCAAGAGAGGGTTGTTATTATTAAGTCCATGTCATTGTTTTTTAAGGAAAATGTTACATACAATGGATCTCACTTATTGGCTTAATTCTCTTATCGATTCCTGATTAATTTTATATGACGAAAGGGGTTAAAGAAAAAACATTGAAAAGTAGATGACACTAAAGCCCGTGTTTAGGAAGATGTTTCAGTTTATTGAAATGATCATTTTGCAACTAGTGCTAATAAAACTAGGAGGAGCTCAGAGCTGTTTTATAGGTTTTGGAAAAGTTGTTTACTCTTTCAGTTTTTCATTAATAGTTTATATAGTTTAGACTTGATTCAATTGTATAGTTTCAGGTTTTCAGGTATTATGAGCACATGGTGCGCTTGGTAGAAACTGAAAAATCAAGCATGGAAGAATGCATGATATGAAAGATGATTTACAAAACCATTGTTTATTAAGTGTCTCATACTATGCAGAACTTTTATTCTTGGATGTCATAATGTATTAACACTGGAAATGGACATAAAGCTCATTTTACCTGCATTACCTGCTAAGTTTACCTTACCTACCTACCTGTTCTTCTTAATTGTAGTTTTTGTTTAGTGTTTATTTAAGGTTTGAAATGTATATTTTGTCAATCATTTTTAAATTATAAACAGGTAATTTGCCTTAGTTGTCATTAACTCTAATAACCTAATGCTAATGGATCATTTGGAACCACTTCTCAATCCCCATTGTCATCCACAAGTTGTTGAACACTAAACCTAAAGTCTTACCAAGCATTTTTAATAATTTACATAAATTTGGTCCCCATAATGAAGCTAAGTCCTCACAAATGACTGTGGACATAGACTTACATTATTGTGGCTGTTTAATTTAAGAAACACACAACCACAACCACATAGAAGCACACACATATGCAGAGTCAGAAATTGCAAACTCATTATGTTCAGCTGTGAGACTCTATTATCAAGGGTCTGAAAAGTTTTTGCTTTAATTTTTCCACTAATCAGTTTACACTAATCCTCTGTGTGTGTGTGTGTGTGTGTGTGTGTGTGTGTGTGTTCGTGTGTTCATGTGCGTGTGTGCAGGCCCTGGATGATGGGATCTTCATATTTTTTGCCGGGGAAATGGTGGTGAAGATGGTGGCGCTCGGGGTCATAGGTCAGAATGGTTACCTAGGCGACACATGGAACAGATTGGACTTCTTTATTGTTATAGTGGGGTGAGTATTTGACAGGTGCACACACCCGCATGCACATGTCCACACTTGCATTTGACATTAAATATGAGCCAAAAGAGTGTGTATGTGTGTGTTTTGTGTAAAGCTTAGACACTTGTTTAATGCCAGTTAAATGTCAAGCGTGTGCGTGCGCGTGCTTCGATGTCCTGGCAGAAGTGTGTGTGTGTATGTGTGTGTGTGTGTGTGTGCGATGGCTCTGCTGAATGACAATCACATCATTTGGTCCTGAGAGACGGAGACCTCAGTGATTGGTAGTTAAAAGGCTATGTATTCCAGAGACAGAGACAGTGCGTTGTGTTGGATTCCCTATGGACACTAGGTTTGCCAAGGTCAGGATTATCAGGATGCCAGTGACACGGTGGTGGCTTTCCCTCTCTGCAGAATGTTGGAGTATTCTCTTGATGGACACAACGTCAGCCTATCAGCTATCCGAACTGTACGAGTTCTCCGCCCGCTCCGAGCCATTAACAGAGTTCCCAGTGAGTTTTCTCTTCTTTTATTTAATCTCTGCACAGTCCCAAAAGGTGCCGTATTTATTATGTTTCATTGTTTTGGCTCTATGCTCCAGACTTTGAGGTTAAAGTGCTGACTTTCCTATCTAAGGGATGTGTTCACATGCAAGAAGGGTGCAAAGAAGGCCTGCATGATATGAGGAAAGGCTGCAATATGTGATAACATTGTTCAGTGAAGATATGAAGTGTGCACATTAGCTATACAGGTCCCATGTCTGTCTGCTTTAATAGGTACGCTGCTAAAATAGAACCCAAATATTGAGTTGCTCAGACCCGCTGAATAGGACATGAATTACCTGATTTCAAATATAGCTTTTATTAAAAAAAAATTGCACAATCATGATCAGTTGAGCAGAACAAAGGAACACATTGAATTCAGGTGTTTCACTGCTGACAGAGGGTTTAGTCTTTGAGTGTTAATTTTGTTTACGTTGTCAACTAAAATCCTTACAAAATCCTTCAAAGTTCGTTTTTCAATTAATTATACAAATTAATTATATATAATTAGACTTTTAAGTAATTTACTTATTAATTATACTTACAGTATTATACTATAACATCAAATATTATTTTATTGTAGTTGTTTTAAATATTCTCAATCTTTAGATTTCTGAAATGTTTGTCATATTCTGACATAAGTAATCATTTTACCACAAGTCAGTGTCTGGAAGAAATATTGGTTGGACACGATGATAATGATGATAATTAAAAATTGACATTGTGAAAATATTCGCATCAACTGGAAGGGGAAGTCCAACAAGTTTTTTATGCGTGGTGTGTCCCAATGTATTTTATACTGTAAACTTTTTCCCACAATCTGTGAAATATTTTCCTTTATACTTAGCAAAGCTGTTTTTTAAAGTAAAAAATTAAAAGAATAATTTTAACCACATATAGGCATCTGTTTTCTTCAGCTTTTACTCAGGAATGAAAATCATCCTTTAAGCTTGAAAGAAATAATAATTTCACTTTGTGAGAATTATTACCATTGGAATTTTGCAAAGCCGGACTTTCATGCAAGAAATGCACCTTAAGTGCTTCACGAGAAGATAAAAATGATATGCACCGAATACTTCACATGAAATACTGTATATAAAAACAGGGATAGAATGACTGACATAAGATTGACAATAAAACCAAATAAAATTCCTCAAATAAAATCGAATTGGAATATATGAAATGCAAAGCAGTAGATGGAAAATGACCCCTCCTGAATTAAATATAATAAAGTTAATAGATAGCCCTCTGCAGACATCGGTGTCCACGACCTCATTTCCCACTGGACACAAACTCTCCACTGATCTTGATCCTGATAATGGAAGGGGAAACCCAGATACAGTATTGTTCTTGACCTACCTTGACCACAGTTTTTGTGTTTGCGTTGCTTAAGACTGAGCTGAGGGCAAGAAGTTAATATATCCGCAGCCCAGACTTGGCAGAGAATGAACAGTGAGGGTACAGTATAATGTTTTTGCTGCTGTTTGAGGGTTGTATACTTTAGAGAGAAGCTGCGAAAGATTTTCAACCAGATAAGAAACATGATGACTATGCAAGATTATGCAAGTAAACTTGTCAAAATAACTTTTGTTTTCTATAATTAGGAGACCATTGTGTGTCAAAATGAGGACTACATCACTAGCACTTTTCATGTGATGTGGTAGCACCCTCAGCTGAAAGTCAGCAACCTCATTAGACACAGCATAGACAATGAAAAATGTGTTAGTGTTCTCATGCTATCTGCTGCACTCTAACTTCCACTGCATTTTTTTACTGGCTCAACCCATTAGAGCCAGCAGCTGATAGCAACTGTATCTTTCCTTTTAATGGACACGTGTGTAAACAAATCGGGGCACTGTGACAAAGTCATGAAAATCATTGAGATGCTTGTGTTGTTCCTAACAGCTCAGTGCATCAACTGGCCACCCAACTATGTGTTTTTAAAAAACACTGTGACCTTGGCACTGCTCAGACTGAGTTCTTGTAAAATTGGCAAGTGTGTTTGAAGTAACTTCAAGTCTAAGAACAATCAAGAGGAAGTTTTTTTTTAATATATCTTTTGTCTTCAGGAGAATGGACTAGAGGCCAATTACCAGTGTTTGAACTCTAATTATTTGCCATTCAATTAATTGCGCTGCTCCAGCTTTGTGCAGAATACATTAGAGAGATTCTTCCTGTCTGGCCAACACTGACAGTTTGGAAAGGTTTAAAGCCTGTGTTAAGTAAATTAAGAGATTTGTTACTAAATAAATTATACACGTTAGAATATAGAAAATAGCCGAGGGAAACGTGTGTACACTGTCAGCTATGTAGTACTCTATTGTGGAGTTCAACTGACACCATTCAACTGTTTTTCATTAGGTTTTTTTGGCGGTTTAGCAACTGTGACCTAATGATGCACTAGAAACCCTCTTCTAACACTATGAAATAATAATACCTGGCATTGACTCTCTCACTTGATAGCAGCTATGTTACACTAGTCAGTGATAGAGATTGCTCACCTCCAAAAATGGGAACACCTATATAAATAAATTGGAGAAAAAATGACCATAGTATTTGACACTGGAGAAGCAGACAGGAGTATGAAACATTATGAAGTAATGCAGGCTGCAGCTGTCGACATGAACAGCAACAAAAGTCTCCTGAAAAAAGGCCCATTGTAGGTGTCTAAGAACCTGCTTCAAGTGTTCAAACGTGTAGAGTATTTTCACCCCTGCCATCAGACAGACCTTTCTGATAAAGAACTAAAGTGTAGAGTCCCTCCACAAAATCTGTGATTTTATCTCGCAGAACATGGGATCTACTGCTCTTATGTCTGTTTGTCTTATTGTGTAACTTTGGTGTTTAATTTAGTTGACACTGGAGTTGCTAATTAGTTGAGATTTGAACTAAATAGCATCTTCTGTGTTCTAAAACAATCAGGAAGAGAGGAAGCACCTGGTTCAGAGGAGGATTAACATCATCTAGAGTAGAAGACTCAGCTGGAGCTGGGGAAGGTTAACAGGGGTCATGTGTACTATCAATCAGTCTGCTTTTCTGTCCTAGAAATCAGTGCTCATTCTAACTCAAAATAGCTTTGGACGTTCTCATCATCTTGGACCATGATCAATCTAAGTTTATCCTATGATCTGCTCTGCAGGGCAATTGTATAGATTATGTTAATGACAAAATAAATAACCATGCTGTCAAACTTTTCAACCTCAAGAGATATTTGTTTTAAATTACCTTTTTATCAGTGAAATTATGTTGTTTTACAGAGAGTGTAACTTAGGGGTTCGAAGCATTAATGACTCTAACACATGCCACTATTAGGGATGGGAATTGATAACAAGTTAATGATTCTGATTCCATTATCTATTTTGCTTATCGATCCGATTCCTCATCGATTCTCATCGGGTGAGGGAATAAAAGAGTAGAAACGAGTTTGTTTATATTAACTAACTATACTAACTTTTTCCCTCTCCATCTTTGCACATAAAATATGACATACAGTACACACATAATAATTACAGATGATGCTGTGCAAAGTTTAGGGGGGCGGGGGGGGGTCAAACCATTAGACCATACAAAGAGAAAGTGAAACTTAAGACGCTTCACTAATTTCTCCATGTCTCCCACTGTTGTGCATCTCATTTTCCTTTTCCCTACCTTCAGAAACCTTTATTTGAGGGGTCAGGATGTTTGTTACCCCCCCCCCCCCAGAACCGGGCCCAGATGACACACTTGTGTTTGCTCTGCTGCTAGATTCACAAGCATCGCTAAGTAGCGTATCAAACACATGACTTTCCTACTAATGAATTGCATGCTGTGTGGAGAAATTTCATCTTTTCACATGAAATATAGCCATACTTTTGAGCATTTCTGCTGTGACGCCATGATGGCTACGTTCTAAACCAGGCAACGATTCCAAGGAATTGAGCAACTGGAAACCGGTCCTCAAAAAGAACCAGTTCTTGATTCCCATCCCTTGTCACTATGCTGTCAGTTTATTTCAGTCCATTTATAGCCATACTTTAGTGAAGTGTTTAAATTTGAGTCAGTATTAACGTGTGGAGTTTGTATAACATGCTGTTTTGCTGCTGCTGCAGAAGAAATAATGATGAAAAAGTTCTCTAAATCCATCAGCTGCTGGTTCAGTTTCTGAACTCTGACCTGCAGTGAGTCGACTTTACACAGATGTGTTGTAAACTTGTGTTTCAATGTAAACTCTGGTGGAACAAAGTACACCATGTCTTTGTAACTAATGGAAACACTGCAGCTATATGTACATATTGTAATAAGGTCAGTCAAAAAGGATGGCAGTTTGTAGTCTGAGAGAAAAATTGAGCGCTGTAACTCACCTACGTTTTATAACAAATGAGAAAATTGTGACTAAGATCAAGGATTGCCATTCTCCCTCATAAGATCTTCTGGCTTGAACACTCAACCCGAACTCAAATTGAACGTGACAGCGTGGGACAAACAGTTGCCAGAATTGTGGCAGAAATGACTGTTTTTGTCAATAGAGTCTGGTGACTTCAAAGGCTGTAACGAAACACAGATGAGACTGTCTGATGACGACTCATGAAAATATTCTAAATATAGTTTACACTTGATAATGATAATGATACTAATAATGATTTTTAGATGGACCTTTTGTTAAGTGGCTACAATACATGTTTTCTACATCCGCAACAGGAGCAGAGATAGTAGGGCTGGACCACATGATGATCTTTTGTGGTAGAATCACAATCCATTATCTGAATCAATTTCCTTTGAAAGCTTCTTAGCTTTTATATCTGGTCTGCTTCTTCTGCCTTCATCCTACGTTCCCCCTGTATCAGAACAGTGATTGTTGCTGATTTTTCATGATTATTATCCTAGTTTTTTTTTTTTTTTAATACTTGCAGATTTTTAATTGATAATAAACAAACTCAGAACACATATTTAGTACTGCTGACATGCAGATATGTTAGTCTGTTGTGTCTGCAGTTGCTTACTGTGTGTGTATATTTGTGTGTGTCATTAGGTATGCGCATCCTGGTGACCCTCCTGCTCGATACCCTCCCCATGCTGGGCAACGTGCTGGCGCTGTGCTTCTTTGTCTTCTTCATCTTTGGCATTGTCGGTGTGCAGCTGTGGGCAGGGCTTTTGAGGAACCGCTGTTTCATGGGAGAGGATGTCAAGATGTGAGTAACTATAGTAACCGATTGTCACAACAGCGGGGGCACTGGCCTCATTACTCTGAATCCTGTGTCAAAAGTTTGCACACAACAGATTAGCTTCTTTCACCCAGCTATTATTTGTAAGAGGGGATCAATATCACTGATAGGCTGATCTTGTTTTCTCTCTAATCAGCTCCGTCTGGAAAGCAGTAAATGTTTTAAATGTGTTTCCTACCACAACCCCCAGCATTAGAGACCACGAATCAAGGAATTAACCCGGTTAAGTGATTTGTACAGCGCTGATATTTAGGGACTCTCTTGGCTATTTTAACACGAGCCTTTTGAGGTTCAATGTCGCGTCGTTGCTTTCCCACATGATTCTTTGCGTCATGTACTATCATTGTCTGACTGATGATGTTACACCATCAGTCTGTCCTCTGCACACGCTCACATGCACAAACACGGTCACATAATATCACATAACATCATGTTCACCTCCTGCCCTCACATCCACTCAGTCCTACCTCTTAGATAATAATCACTGACAGGGCTGTGGTGGTTGGATAGGAGGGGGTGCATGACAACAGTCTGTCTGCTAGTGCTTTTAGACAATTATCAGCTGAAAAAAAAAAAGAAAAATATCACATAAAATATACAATACATTTAAAATACAAATTCGTAATGCACTTAGATATATTAATCATCTTTTGAACTGTAATTTTAAAAAGCATTAAAACAATTGTATAGCTCCTTTATCAAAGTGATTACAGTATTTAATATTATCATTATCTTAAAACAACTACATATATTTTGTTAACTTGTGCTCTCATATTGAACATGAAATATTTCCCTCATGTTCAGTTCAAGTGAAATACATAATTTTTACTGTGCGATTTCATTTTGTCACCTGTAAATGGCGTCATACCACCTTTGTACTTGCCAAACTAATTAAAACACTAAAATAGATGCTACATACTAAAATACAAATCAACAGGAACAAAAATTCCATTACCTAGTCTGCGAACATTATTTCTTCCAGAATCCCTGATAGATTTTCAAGATTGATTTTGAACTGCAATAGATGTGGTTGATGGAAACATTTTAAAAAAGGCAATTTCACAGAACCGTTAGCTTGAGGTAGTTTCCACCTGTTTTGAAAAGGTTCAGGCTTAAAGGTTGAGTTTGCGAACGTCACACCTGCTTGTGTGCTTACATGGAGTTTGTGCTGGAGTCTTTTATTCCTTCCTTCTGATTGTGCCCTATTGGACCTTATTTGTGGAAGAAAGAAAAAAAAAGATTAGTCATTTGTGAGAAAAGTATATTTTTTTATCCCGTTTGAAGTGTGCATCTTTTACACATATGATGTTTATCAGTTTAAGTGATCATTTAGTGTCAAGGAAGTTGTGCTTCATCGTAAAACTGTTGATGCATCAGACAGTAGCTGATTTAACACAGCACTTCTGTTACAGGAATATTTCACCTTTATTCCGGAACGACTTCTGTGTAAACGAAATGGTGGGATCATTAGGTCCTACCTTTATGTTTATGTTTATGTTTACGCATTTGGCAGACGCTTTTTTCCAAAGCGACTTACAGGGGAAAACCAATTAAATCACTCAATCAATCAAATTTTATTTATATAGCGCCAGATCACAAGAAAGTTATCTCTTGACATTTTATATATAGAGTTGGTCAAAACCAGACTCTAAGTCAATTCTACAGAAACCCAACAGAATCCTCCAGGAGCAAACACTTGTGACTGGTGACAGTGGCGAGGAAAAACTTCCCTTTAACAGGCAGAAACCTCGAGCAGACCCAGACTCCTGGAGGATGGCCGTCTGCCTTGACCAGTTGGGGTTAAAGAGAGAGAGTAGAGAAGGGGAAAAAAGAGAGAGCGATAGAGATAGGGACTGGGGGAGAGGGGGAGAAGGGGGGAGTAGGGGGAGACACATGGAGGCGGTTGAGGATAAGTGAGTGGTGATGATGAGGGCAGGGAAGAGGCCGGACCACCGCAGCAGGTCCAGAGATAATCGTGAAAGAATCTGTGGTTGTCCTGGGAAAAACCTTATTAGAATATTTAAAATGGAATGTTTGAAAGTGCTAGGACAGGAGGTGCTCTCGGAAGAGCTGGGTCTTCAGGAGCTTCTTGAAGATAGGCAGGGATGACTCTGTTCTTGTAGCACTTGGTAGAGCGTTCCACCAACGTGGAACGACCCATGAAAAGAGCCTGGATTGTCTTGTACAAGGTCTGGGGACCACCAGACTACGTTCCCCAGACGAGCGGAGTGGTCGTGGGGCGACATAAGCTTTTATTAGTGCACCTAAGTAGACAGGAGCAGACCCACGGAGAATTTTGTAGGCTAGGATTAAAGATTTGAATTTGATGCGGGCAGCTATGGGTAGCCAGTGTAACTCAATGAGTAAGGGGGTGACATGTGCCCTTTTAGGCTGATTGAAGACCAGACGCGCTGCTGCATTCTGGACCATCTGTAGTGGTTTGACAACACAAGCTGGGAGGCCCGTTAGAAGAGCATTGCAGTAGTCAAGACGGGAGATAACCATAGTCTGCACCAGGAGCTGGGTGGCCTGTTCGGTTAGGTATGGCCTGATCTTTCTTAGGTTGAACAGAGTGAAACGGCATGATCGGGTGACAGAGGCAACGTGATCCGTGAAGGTCAACTGATTATCAATCATGACTCCCAAGTTACGTACTACACTGGTAGGAGCCAGAGGTTTGGAGTCAATAGTGATGGAGATGTCCAGCTGTATGGTTGGCTTAGCTGGGAAGACCAGCAGTTCAGTTTTGGACAGGTTCAGCTGAAGGTGATGGGCTTTCATCCATGCAGATATGTCAGAGAGACAATCTGAGATCCGCACTGAGACTGTGGAGTCATCAGGTGGGAATGACAGATAGAGCTGGGTATCATCAGCATAGCAATGATATGAGAAGCCGTGTGAGTGGATGATCTGACCGAGTGAGGTGGTGTATATGGCAAAAAGGAGGGGGCCCAACACAGAGCCTTGGGGGACCCCCGTGGTGAGGCGGTGAACTGCTGATGTGTGCCCTAGCCAGGACACACTGAAGGACCGACCAGTAAGGTAAGATTGAAACCAGGAGTGTGCGTGGCCTGTGATGCCCATGTTCCAGAGTATGGATAACAGGATATCATGATTGACAGTGTCAAATGCTGCTGATAAGTCCAGTAGAATGAGTACTGAAGACTTGGCTGCTGCTCTAGCCTCTTTCAAGGCTTCTGTCACAGACAACAGAGCCGTTTCAGTGGAGTGGCCGATTTTGAAGCCAGATTGGTTGATGTCCAGGAGGTTATTTTGGGAGAGGAATTCTGTGACCTGTTTGAAAACAGCCCTTTCGATGATCTTAGAAAGGTATGGGAGGAGTGAGACTGGTCGATAATTCTCCACTTGAGTGGGGGTGAGGGAAGGTTTTTTGAGTAGTGGTGTTACCTGCGCTTGTTTAAATACTGTAGGAAATGTTCCTGAAGTCAGTGAAGCATTAATGACATGTGTGATTGGTGCTGTGATAGTAGGGGCAACAGACTGTAAGAGGTTGGAAGGAATAGGGTCCAACAAGCATGTTGTAGGACGGCTAGAGGAAAGGAGTTTAGACACCTCGTTCTCTGTGAGGGGAGTAAATGAGGGGAATGACGCAGTTGGGCTTTTATCAGTTGAGTTAGTAGTAGCCATAGTCAGGGGAGAGGAAGCAGTGTGTGATGCTGATGATGTTGAAGAAGGAGGCGTGCAGTCTATGGGTGGATCAGTGAACTGACTGCTGATAGTAGACACTTTATTTGTGAAAAATGAAGCAAAATTGTCTGCTGTCAGATTAGTAGTGGGCGGTGGAGGTG
The DNA here is from genome assembly GCF_902148855.1 of Sphaeramia orbicularis. Lineage (NCBI taxonomy): Eukaryota > Metazoa > Chordata > Actinopteri > Kurtiformes > Apogonidae > Sphaeramia > Sphaeramia orbicularis. The sequence goes on from NC_043957.1 coordinate 23,100,338, forward strand.
GAGGGTTGAGTAGTGTTTTAAAGGTTGAGAATAGTTTCTTGGTGTCGGTGGCAGAATGAATTTTGTTATTATAGTAAGCCTTCTTCGCAGCAGTGACACTGGATGAGAAGGATACCAATAGTGACTGGAATGTGATCAGGTCAGAAGAGCTTTTTGTTTTGTGCCATTTTCTCTCTGCGGCTCTGAGGTTGGTACGCAGCGACCGGAGGTTATCATTGAGCCATGGGTGGGACTGGGAGGATCGAGCGGGTCTAGTAGATAGAGGGCACAGATTATCCAGACAGGAGCTAAGTGTAGAGCACAGAGACTCAGTGGCATCGTTAACCTCTAAGGAGGAAAAAGTGCTGGGGGGAGGGAGAGCGGAGGCTACGACAGTGGAGAAGTGGGTGGGGGACAAATTGCGGAGGTTGCGGCGGAAAGAGACCATAGGGGAGGGAGCAGAGTGTTTTTCAGGGAGAGACACACTGAACTGAATGAAATAGTGGTCAGACAGGTGTAAAGGTGTGACTGTGAGGGCATCTGTGTTGCAGTTTCGGGTGAAAATGAGATCGAGCTCTTTACCAGCTTTGTGGGTTGGAGGACTGCAAACCCGCTGTAGCTCAAAAGAGAGTATTAGTGACATGAAATCTGAGAAGCTGGGATTGTCTAAGTGGATGTTCATGTCACCGAGGACTAGCATGGGGCAGTCATGCTCTGGGATGGAGGAAAGCAGAGTGTCAAGCTCATCAGGAAAATCACCCAGTTGCCCTGGTGGACGATAAATGACAATTATGTAAAGTTTGACTGGTGCTGTCACTAGGATGGCATGGTATTCAAAGGAGTTGTATTTGACTGAAGGTAGGAGTTGATTGTGTTTCCATTTGTTGGAAATTAACAGACCCACACCACCTCCTCGTCCAGATGGACGAGAGGTATGAGAGAATGTGTGGCTGATAGAAAGTGTGGCTGGGGTTGCATTGTTTTCAGGCGTAATCCAGGTTTCAGTGAGAGCCAGGATGTCCAGTGTGTGATGGTTGGCATAGGCAGCAATAAAATCTGCTTTGTTCACTGCAGATTGGCAATTCCATAACCCTATAGAGAAGGACGCACCAATGACTGAGGTGTATATTAATGGGCGGAGATTGGTGATATTACGATGCCTTTTAGCAGTGTGAAACCCCATACGTGAACCGAAAATAACAGGAATAGGATGGTGACCAGTAGAGAGATTGTTCCTCAAAGGTGAGCTGGTGTGAGTGAGGGGTGTAGCTGTCATTAGTGAGGGGCTGGGAGAGGAGGAGAGATCAGCTGGGGTGGTATTCAGTCTGACTACAGACTGTACAGGAGACTCTGAACGTGGTGATGTTTGATGTGACCAGCAGGGGGAGCAGGTGACTGCAGCAGAAGACGGGGAGCTGGCAACACAGCTATCACAGCTGGCAACACCTCTGGGGGTTGTAACAGAGCTGTGATAAAGGTGGGATCATGATTCTGGAATGCTGTGTAAAAGGAACACATCTTGTTCCGCAACCAAGGTGTGACGTTTTGATGACTGTGACCCCCGTGCCTGAGAGACAGTGTGCGCATATGGAGGCACTGGCACGGACTCTGCAGCAGCCGCCTGCCAGTGGTGCCGCGGGTGCTGTGGCTTTGTGCCAGTGGTGCGGTGGCTACATGCCACCCCAGAATCCATGCCAGTGTCTTCATATGCACCCACTGTCTCTCAGGTTCTATACACTGCGCTGCGTCACCGCCAATTTGATTCCAGAACACAAGTCCACTGTGTAAACATCCAGCCTGTCTCACCTCTGTTACTTTTTTGGCTTGTCTGTGGAAATGGGTCAGTGATGGAAAAAAGGTGGGGTCACCATCTCGCCTTTTTTCCAGGATCTCGGTGTAAAAGTAGTTAGTGACGTCACATTACACAGTGTGATGTCATTGTAACTTTCCACTGTCTGTTTAGAGCACAGATGTCAAACATACGGCCCAGGGGCCAAATCTGGCCCGCCTAAGGGTCCAGTCCGGCCCTTGGGATGAATTTATGAAATGCAAAAATTACTCTCAGATGTTAATAATCATTTTAATTCAGGTTCCACATTCAGACCAATTCAATCTCAAGTGGGTCATTGTTACCGATAAATACTCACAACTCCAAATTTTTCTCTTTGCAAATGTAAATATTTTCATGTATTTACACTACAACAAAGCATAATTTTGCAAAAATGTCTGAATACCCTGAACAAATATGAACAACCTGAAATGTCTTAATAGAAGTACATGCAATTTTAACAATATTCCACCTGTTACTAAATGTTTTGTGCATTTGTAGATCCACTGTGATCTGTAAGTTATAATGTACATGTGTAAATGATAAACTGAGGCAGAATATTGTTAAAATTACACATTTTTTTGAGTTTGTTCATATTATTCACATTGTTTGAAAGGATAGTTTGTAGATACACACATTTTCATAATGTAATTTAACTTTTTTCACTCTTAAAGACAGAAAAGTTTGGAGTTGACATTATTTCTATATTATTATGTTATTATTTTACTGGTTCGGCCCACTTCAGATCAAATTTAGCTGAATGTGGCCCCTGAACTAAAATGAGTTTGATACCCTGGTTTAGAGTCATTAAAGATGTCTCTGTCGCTTCCACATGACCAAACTTGTAGTAATTTTTATCTCTTTTACCACCTTTTCAACCCCCCACCCCCACCCCCTGAAGAAAAAGATGAAATATATCAAGGAAATGTTTTTTTTTTGTTGTTGATCATGTTATTGTTTGTTGTTACTTTGCTACCATTACCACAAACAGACTTTCTGGACTTGTAAAATTATCTTTTAATTAATTATGTAAATTATGACACAATTCAGATGGGATCAGAAAATGTTTATCTTTTGCCAGTGACCACTGATAATATTTTTTTCACAAGTTAGGTCACATGATGCAGGACTTCAGCTCTCTATTAACACTAACCCCTTTCTTGATAAAACTTTAGCTGTACAGGAAAAAGTACTGAGCATTTTTTCCAGAGTCAAAAATATTTTCCTCAAAAACAATACATTTGGCTCTAAATTGAGTTTGGAGAGCTCTACCCAAAGAATAACTTTTACTCTTTGTAGAGAGGGACCAGATGTTTTCCGAGTAGAGTAAAATTTTCTTCAATTTGATTAAATTTTACTTTACCGTTGCAGTGGGGCAGGAAAGAGCTATTATGATAGTCGGAAGTGATCATAAGGATTTTCATGGAAAATCCGACTTACGTTGAGGGGAAAGGCTGTTATGATGAATGTAGGAGGACAGCACACAGCTCAAAAATGCAGGTAGCTAATGCCAACAAAAGACAGGCTCCCAGAACAAAACAGACTCCACCAATATCACAGCACGATTCTTACACACTGAACATTTAATGGGGGAAGGAAACACCTTTTCTGAATTTATTTTGATGTAACAAACATTTAACAGACACGACTGATCAACTACTAGTAGAAGTAGAAGAAACATGGCAAAGTCCTGGGCTACACAAAAAGTAGTGAATCCTCCGATGACAAATGACATGACATTGTTCAATATAAATATTTTAGAAGCAGAGGAAGAAACATAGACTGAGTGTGAAATCACTCACTGCTCAATATATGGGTCACTAGTGAGAATAACTATACCTTTTATTGCTGACTCTAAATTCCACAGTGCATTCTGAAACATTCTGACCCCAGCATGTGCAATACTTTCATATTTTATCGATATGAAAATCAGTGTTGCGTGATTCCATGGCTGTCAGTTTGGATGCAGAGTATTGACCATCTGAAATCTCTGTTCTCTGAGTGTATTATAGAGAGCAGTGAATGAGTGAATAAAGGAATGATGCTTTGAATACAAGCCTGGCTATGACCGGCTGACATGAAAGAATAATTATATTGTGTTAAATTAGTAAAAAAAAAAAAAAAAGACTTGTTTTTTTTTTTTTTTACATGACTTGACAATTATATGGAAACATGGCTACTCCCTAGGGGCAAAATTCAGCCTAAAAAAACTAAACTTTTTAATGTTTTTATTCTTATTGGGCCCTCAGCTGTGTTTCAAACGCTCAACAGCTGTATCAAAAACAACACAATAGTCACTGGTTCACTGCAGCCTGTACTTTTGACTGAATGCTGAATGTTTGCTAAATTGAATTTTTAGATAGTAATTTGAGTTTTTTCTGCATGATGAACAACAAAAATGACCTTTCCTAATAAGAAGTGAGGGAGTGCTGCTCCCATGTGACCTCTTCCCTACACAGATGATTGATTGCTCTTCTCTCCTCTGTGCTCTCCCTCCCTCTCCTTTTTTCTTCTCTTTCATCTTTATTTCTGTTTCCTCATTCCTTGCTCTTCCACACATGTGTATTTCTTTTTCATGTCTGTTGTTTTCTAGAAGATTTTGTACAAACAAAATGAAATATATTTCTAAACATTTCTTGGAATTTAACAGAATTTGTCCAAAAATTCATTTCTTGTTTTGTGCAGTTTGTTAACATTTGTTGTTTTTTTGTGTTTACTTTCCCATTTAGATTAACAATTTAGATATACTGTATGATAATAATACATACAATATAATTTGGGTTTTGTTTTTAATTCAACTTCTGCCTTCCTTCCTCAGGAGATATAATGTTTCCTTTCTGAGTGGCTATTATCGGCCCGATGGAACAGAAGACCATCCCTTCATCTGCTCGACAGAGAGAGAAAACGGGATGCTTCGGTGCTCGGATGTGCCTCGTCGCCGTGTGGATGGAACTTACTGCTCCCTGGGTGCAGAGGAGGCTCGTCCAGATACGGGACTTAGAATAGATGAGCCTGTTTCATGTGTGAACTGGTACCAGTATTACAACGAGTGTCGAGCCGGGGAACTAAACCCACACAAAGGAGCCATTAACTTTGACAACATTGGATATGCATGGATTGCCATTTTTCAGGTAAAAAGTTGGAATTATGCAAATCAACGCATTTGTCAGAAAAAGTGTTGTCATGCCTCTCTGCAAACCAAAGATATGTATAATCTCAATGTCTCTGAAGCAGAAATATGTTTCATGTTAACATTTTCAGATACTTTCTGTCTGAGATCTCATGTTTCATTTGCTCTGGCCGCTGCATTTGGCCCAATTCCTGCTCAAACAGGCATCCAAAATACTGTCCAGGCTAATCACAACCGATAATCTGAAATGTGGCGGGTTTGATATGATGACTGACAAAGGAGCGCTGTTGATGCATTTTTCTAAACAACCATGATGGCCACGTCTGATGTGGAACAGTCTTTTGGATCCACTGTTGTGACAGAACTAAACTCACTGGACTTTATATTTTATGTCAAAGAATTAACTACAATCATAACCTTCATTGATAAGATACAGGTGTTTTATGTTTTTGTTTCATTAGATGTTTCGTTTTGTTTGAATTTTCTGTCCAGATGCATTTTGATTTTCACCCACTGATAACACCCTGTGGAAATCAAGAACAGAGAGGTTACAGACTGATTCTCATTTGAGAGTTTATCTAGTGATGTCAAGAGAAGATATGGGCTGTACTCTCTGAACCAAAAAATATCTAATCTATGTCCATGTTAATCAACTGCTCCTGGCATTTTTGCTGTTTGAGGGAATAGAATGAGGCTAGAATAACAACTGTGTCTCAGAAATAACAGAATTATTAACCTTTTTCTTTATAAGAGAAGAAACCAGGATTTGTTTAAAAAAAAAAGAACTCCACAAAGATGTGATGAAAGTAGCTCACTAAGCATATATTAATATTTTAACTTTTTATTAATGTTTGAAAAAAAATTATAATTTCCTAAAGCTCAAAAATTTACAGTATTTTTTTTTTTTCAAACTCAAATCCTTCGATTCGATCCTCGAATGACAAATTCTATAAAATTGTTATATATAAATATTTTACTTTAGAAACATGTTGAAATTATTATTATTTCTATTATTATTATGATACCTCCACCCTCTGGGATGGGCAGGGGTATATATAATATATATAGATATACCAGGAATTCTGTCTGTCCAAGATTTTTGTCCATCCCATTTCTCGGACACTATTTACCTGATTCTTTTCAAATTTCACACACGTTTTTACCACTAGGAGAGGCGCAGTGCACAGTTTGATGGCTGAATTTAAATTTTTGGATTTTTTAAAAATGCATTTCTTTAAATTTCAGCTGAGACTTGTCCAACTCATTTCTTGGACACTGTTCACCCACTTCTTTTCAAATTTCACACATATGTTCTTTACATGTGTCTTTTTCTCTTTATTTATTTATTTATTGATTGATTGATTGATTTTTACAAATTTTTGAAAAGTGTTAAAAACATTAAAATTTAAGACTCAAAATTAATCCCTAGGTAGGCAGGGTATCAGTGAGCATGAGGGGCAAAGTGTTGTGCCACAAGGGGGGGTGGGGGGTGGTATTAGTAAGCTCTACTTACTTTTTCACTTGTACTGTTATTATACTGTTAATAATATGGTAAATGGTAAGTGGACTGAACATGTATAGTGCATTTTCTACATCTTCACGGTGCCCAGAGCGCTTTACAATTCCTCACATTCACCCATTCACACACACATTCATACACACACCAAGTACCAGACATTACTGTATTATCACATATCTGTATGTTTTCTTTCAGGTTATTACTCTAGAAGGCTGGGTAGATATCATGTACTACGTCATGGATGCACATTCCTTCTATAACTTCATTTATTTCTTCTTCCTCATTATAGTAAGTAAACACAAACAAACACACACATATGTTAGGTTATCATAGCTGCATGTTACGTCCTGTTTACATTACATATTCAGGACTAAACAAGTTTAATTTTGTATCCGTACTCCTCTATGAAAATGAAAACCCACCAGTTGACATCAATGGGACTTTTCTATAGCAGTGATTCTGTACTTCCACTGTAACCTCTGGATTCTGAGGATTTTATGTTGATGGATATAATTTTATTGCCTTAAACTCTGAGTGAAGGTTGTAATAATGAGTTGATTGCTACTGCTGCTGGTATGTTTCTGCTTCTGATTAAATGGCAAAAACAAAAAAGAAATGTGAAGGTCAAGAAGTTGTTCTGGCTATTCCCAGAGCAGATCTGTCATTTAAAGGCATCGCCTAATAACGATTTAAGGAGAGACAACATAAACTATCGTTACTGGATTTCACCAGGACAACAGCTGATGATAATGCTGTGTTGTGAGTAACAGGTGAACTAAATCTATAAATTTTGAGAAAATCATGCACAGTAAGATCTAGAATCAGCCACTGCATCTTGTTCAGGTCTTCAATAGTTTCATCTTGCTGTGACTCTTTGGTTTGAACTGGACTTTACATATACATATAAATCTAAACGAGCTTGTGTTACAGTGAGATAACGTGTATTTTGCTTTACAACACTGTGTAATCTATATATTGTCTTGAACAGGTGGGCTCCTTTTTCATGATCAACCTGTGCCTGGTTGTCATAGCAACTCAATTTTCGGAAACAAAGCAGAGAGAACATGCCTTAATGAAATCGGAGCAACACGCCCGTCAACTCCACCAATCAGCTTCCACTTTGGCCAGTGATAGCCAACCAGGAAGCTGCTACGAGGAGATAATCCGCTACATGGCGCACCTGGGCCGTAAGGCGTGGCGTCGACTGTCTCGCTGCTTAGCTCATATACGTATGCACTTCCGCAACAAGTGTGTGTGCCTAAGAGATAGAGGCAGTGGACCTGCCAGAGGGGGTGGAGTCGGTGAGATGAATGGACTTGCCCATCGCCATTCAGGCCACGCCCCCAATGATCTGTCTCACCTTCATCAGGTTTATCATCAGCGTCATCACCAGCATCATCATCATCATCACCAGCAGCAGCTGCAGCCTGAGCTTGAGCCTGCTGTCAGTAACGGAGGGAACGGATTTAATTATCCCGTCATATCACCCCTCTTGAGTCACCTGGATGCAAAGAGTCAGGATCAGAAGAGGCTGGTTGCCGCGGACACCACCAACAGACTGCCACAGCTGGTGCTGGAACATGGTGAGATTAAGTAGTGTTTGAGGCTGTGAGTGTGTTAGTGTCAGTACTGTCAAGGTCAGAACTTCTCAACCTCGCCTCACTGGGGGGGATGTACAGATTTTAGGCTCTTGGCAAAGAAAAGCATCAGCCCACTTTGTATCCTAGCAACAAAAGCTATGGCTGATTCTTCTGAGACTGATAATTATGACAGCAAAAACAATGTACATTCATTCAGAAAGATTGTGTTTATTTCTTTTAACCTTTTGGCACACTTTTCATTGTACTAATATGATAATGATGCTAATGATTTGGGTTTAAAGAGATGAACTATAGACCAACATGCATATAGTGGGCTTTTGAATAGGAAAGTTTTTCAGTTTTTTTATTGAACATTTTCTTCATTCACAATCTAAACTACTTCATTTCAAACAGCTGCAAAGCAACCTTGACCTCAACCTTAAACTTAAAGAGTTATATAGTCTTTTTTTACTTACATTTTTACATTCAAGCCCCCCTTCTTATACCCTGTTATGCAACTTTACATGTAAATAAATATAAAATCCAAAACTTCAAATTGTTAATATTATAAACACAAAACAGAAACTAGTGCCAGTGTATAACAACTTTACCTTTGGAAGTTATTCTTTTCCTAGCTCTAACCCAGTAACCTGGTGGATGTTAAAACTTAAATTTTTTATGTCCAAAAAAAAAAAAAAATCCTCTGAGGGTCTTCAACTCCATTTTCACCTTCAGCAGCATTTAGTCATGCGGACTGTCTGTTTCTGGATAACAACAGCAGAAATTGATGCCCTGAGAGAAAAGTGTTAACTTTAATTTTGTTGGTACTGCTCAAAGCATTAAAATGTAATTTAAATTCAATAGTCAAGTGTCTTTCCAGAGTCAGTGTCCATATACAGAGTGGTACTCAGGGTGTTTGAAATGAGAAGGTTTCAAAAGAGTTCCCTATTTAATTTTTCACTGCATTTCAGTAAAATTGGGAGATTGAGATGAAACAAATTTATAGTCCCCTGAATGGTCAAAAGTAGCCTGGGAACCATATGAATCTGTGAGCTCATGTTTCATTCGCTCTGGCAGATGTCTGGTCTCACTGATTTCCACCCGGACAAGCCTGTGGCAGTCCAATCACAGTTCCTTATCTGATATGAAGCGGCTTTGATACGAAGACTGACATAGACGCGCCATTGAGGCACTTTTGTAAACAACCAACATGGCTGCAACTGAAGTGGAACGGTCTTTTGAATCCGCTATCATGTCAGTATGAAATTAACTGTGCAGTGTATATTCCATAAAGAAGAACAAACAGCTCTACTTTAAGCCTTTGTTGATACAAAAGATGGACTTGTATTATTCTTGTTGGTCAGTGTACATCACACCTTTCATTGCGCTTTAGGTTCACCCACTTGGATGCAGACACACAATGAGCTGTCCACCTTTTGCATTCAATGAACATGTGCGTATGGTTCCATCTGTAGAGATCAGTGTGTGAAGGGCTGTTTTCATTTTAAAGGATAAAGCCATTAAGTGAAGCACTTTAACAGAAAAGTCTCTTAGTTAAATTGCTGTTTGAAAACATTTAATAGCACCATGTAATAAATTCCACTGGAATTTCATCAGTGCATCTGCTCCCATGTAGTTTATACTTAATACTTGAATCAGTGCATTATGTAATAACTCAACAAAATGTACCACATTTTCAATTCAGTATTTATATTTCAAGACCCAGCTGTAGGTTTTTTGTCTATGTTTGTAGGTGAGAGTTCCAAAAAAACAAAACAAATTTAAAAAAACAAAAACAAAAAAAAAACCTGTTAATGGCACAAAGGACAGTCATTGTGTCAAACTGGTTTCACTCAAGAAAATTTTTTTTCATGTAAAAAAGCAGAAACATGGACTGTTCTGGATCTCAGGAGGTTAATAACGTATGTACACATGTATTTCCCCACATTTTGGATTAAATTATTGCAAATCACAATGGTTATTATTAGGGCAGTCAGAATTAACGCATTAATGTGGATTAATCCATCTTCATGATTAATCTGATTAAAAATTTTAACACAATTAATCCATCTGCAGTGCAGAATGACTCTGAATGTCTCTGGCAATGCATTTGGGGCAGTTTGTCCAAGTAGAGTTACTGTTGCACATGCGCAAATGGGCAGTTGATCCGGTAGTGACAGGCAGCAGAACCAACCCATAAAGATGGAAGACGCTAAACAGCACGTTTGCCCTCTGGATGGAAATATGAGGACAAAAAACCAAGATGGAACAGTTGGTTCAAGTTGTTTTGTTAAAACTGTTGAAGGTGTTTAATAAACACGTTAAGTGCATATGTATTCCCTTCTTTCTTGAGTCTGTTTATGCAAAATGAAAAACAATTAATATAGATTAAAAATGAATGATATTTAATCATGATAAATTGAAATTAACCAAATTGCTTGTCCTCATCTGCACACATTATGTTATAACAAAGTAGCCAAATTAAAAGCTTCCAAAATGTATATATAAAAAAAACTTCCAAAATATTAAGCTGTTGTAATTGACTGTGATCTCGGTCTCAGTTGTCACATTAAAGCAATATTAAGATCAGCTTTTTAATACAATATAATATAATAATATAATATGTATCTTACAGTTGTAACCAAAACTCAAGGACTTCATAACAAAACCCAACCTGGAAAAACTCATTGATACTTTACTTTCTAGCAGGGTCGACTCCCGGTCTTTTACAGCAGATTAGTATAGAATGTGTATGTTATTACGTAATGACAAACATTGATTACATTTTGTGGAATTATTATATAATGCAGTGTTTTTACATAATGGCTTCTGGCAGTGCTGTTGTGGTAACAGTGTTTCATGTTTAGCGTCACATACATACCATTTATTTTGCAGAAACATAAACTACTCCAGTCATCACCTGTTGTTTCCTGTAGAATTTTACAATCACATATTCAGGACTGTAGTTGCAAAGGAGGGTCTGAATGATCTTTTCTTTTGAAAAAATGAATTAAAAATTTGTTTAATTGTCACTGAAGATTTTAGGGAGCATGAGAATAGTTGTAGATATGACTCGGATTAAAAATATCCTGTGCAGAATTTCATGTCTCTCACAATGTTATTATGACAAGAGCCTCGCATTAACATTAATCAGTATGTATCTCACTGACACACAATGATCTGATTATGATTCATCCGACATTAAATTGAATGCACAGTAATTCTTATGGTTGCAGATGAGCTCAGAGTGAAGTGGTGAAGTGAATATGTAATTTTTGTGGGCACTACAGATTAGACCCAACCTGCAAAAATAACAAACATAAAACACAAAAGCAATTTAGAGAAATCTTTCCCAAAGTGAATTGTAATTGACATGTAAAATCAACAAAGTAATGTTGAAAATACATACTAACAAGTGATGATTTGGATCATGATATAACACTGATTTTTTCTCACATTTTGTAATAAAATGAAAGCCAGATAAAAACTATTATAACAGGCTTTTCCTCAGGTCTCTGGAGGGCTTAGGTTGTGGTGCATTAACCTGTCTGCTTGTTTTGTTGTTATTTATCAGAAACCTCTGCATCTGCTCATCTTTGGATCATTTTAGATAAGATTACTCAACATTGATGTAAAGAAATATAAAACAAATATCTCATTATAGAAGTAAATGCAATGTCCTTATTTTCTGAACATGCCATACACACAATACATCTGTGACAGCCTGCCATAAAAATATTCTCACCATGGTTTCATAATGAACTGGAAATATTTTTGCATTTTTACACTCATTAGAACATAAAGATCTCTTGCATTGTGTTTTTCAGAAAAGCATTTGTTTAACACCAGAATAACTGCATGGGCGTCTGAAGCACCGGCGGTTCATAATGCGGCTGTAATTCATTTTTGCTGGAGATTCTCATGACCTTATTTCCTTAGTTTCAGCAAAGCAATTCACATATACTTCTACAAATTAAAGAGTAATAAATAAGTGCAAACAAATGCAAAGAATCACTATAAACAGACTTTAATAAACATTCATCCAATAATGCTCTGTATAGATTACCAGAATTCCGTGGATAATATTTGCAACAGAAGAGTTTAGCTAAATAGCACTGCTATTTCATTAATAATATGGTGTGTGGGGTTTGTTTGACAAGCAGAACATATTGTAAATTAACAGGGTGTTAGAAAATTGTGAAATTGGGAAAAAAAAAGGAATGTTCGTACCTCTAATACACACAACTATTCTCACTCATTCCTTGTTTTCTCATTTATTCATTCATTCATTTTCCAAACATGCATACAAACAGAAATCTTGTCTTCTCATCATATGCAAAAAATAATAATTAGATCTGGTGGTTTTCCTTATTTAGCATTAGTTGCACTGTCTTCAGAAACATGCAACTAAATAATCATAGTCAGGAGCAGTGGTCAAGTTCCAAAAAATGTTAATGTGACTATATTAACATAGTAATATAATTATTATTACTATTATTATTTACCTGCGTGTCCCAAACCTAGTGTTGAGACACAAAATGAGTTGCAGTTAGGTTTTGTTTGTTCACCAATTGAAGGAATCAAACATGGAACAATATTATAATTTGTGAATTGAGTGGCAGTTGTTTTGACAGTGAAAAGTGTCTTGTGTTTGTTGTGCACATTGGCATTTGGATTCTTTGTTTTGCATGTCTGTTAGTTGCTGATTAGTGTGTTATTAGCTAATATTATGTTGTAACATCTTGTCCCAGATTTGTCTCTTTTTCGACTCAGTTACTGTGATTCAGCTAATCACAATATAATTTTTATATTTGGTGTACCCTGTGATGCCAAATATTTGCAGAAATCTAAGGAAAAGGGTGTTTTCTAACTCTGATGTAATTTTCAGGGATATTTACTGAGCTTTTCAACCACTTTATATTGTACAATACACAACATGTAACCTGATTTTGATGTGTAGAATCAGCTAAGTAATGAAGGATCCGCATATCATATTTTTATACAATTTCATAATAAAATGTTGACGTCATATATACAAGAACATAAGTGGAAGTAATCTTGGATATGCTATGACTACATGCATTACAAATCCTGGGGCCACAATATTGAAAATCTCACTTTTTGTCAGGGCTATTTTCTCTGGATGTGGTGGAGAGTCATTTTCTGCAATTCTGCTGGCTGAAAGTTTCCTTGCAGTGCACATTATCTGCAGACACACACACTACAGGATGACTAGATTGGATTTACTATATCAGTCTCCAGTGAAACATGAATTTGTTGTAATTGTGATGACAAGACAACTGCTCGTGCTAGATTAGCGTTTGCTGTTATGTCACTGGAGCATTCCTCCCGAGCTGCTTGCTAATGAATTCCACTGAAATCATACTCCCTATTCGCTCCACGCCCCTTCCCCCAAACACATACACACTCATCCAGACACATACATCCCTGTTCTAATAAAAGAACTTCCCCTCTGCACAAAGCATCCCAACTGCACAGTAGCCTCCATGTTATTGAATATTTTTCAGCCATAAATGAAATGAATGTGCTGCCTTTCATCAAGCAGAGAATATACTGTATGAAATTATAGAATATCTACATACATGTTTTACATACAGAATCAATGTATTTGTTCTGTGTGTGACCTGTGTTTGTGTTACTCTGTACAGGTGGGTGTGCGACACATCCTGCATTGCCGTTGCCAGGTGAAGTCCCAGGAGAGTCCTCGGTGTGCCCCTACTGCGTCTACTACAACCAACTTAGCGACACCGAAAATGTTAATGAGCCTGAAAACCAGCAACATGGCTACAGCAACTTTTGCCATGGCAACAGCCCGTGTCATAGTAACAGCCCGTGCCACTGTACCAGCCCTCACCACGGTGATGCACAGGTGTCAGAGCCAAAGAAAAGACTGTGGGAACGTTGCTGGGCGGGACTCCGAACTAAACTGGAACTCATTGTTGGCAGCAGATACTTCAGCAGAGGAATCATGATTGCCATCCTTATTAACACGCTGTCAATGGGCATTGAGTACCATGAACAGGTATGTTTGTGTGTGCGTCTGTGTGCGTGTGTATAGCTATGTGCACACCTCTTGCAGATTGGATGTGACTACAGTTTGATTGAAAATGGGTGTGTAATCACTGTGTGTGGTGAAGTCAATAAACTTACCCTCCAATCAACACTTACAGCGCCAGGCATATGGGGATCGCAAAGTGCGTGCATGTGTGTGTTAGCTTGTGTGTAGGTGTGTGCACACATGTATCAGGAGATGGAGGAACTCATAAGACCTGAAGTGTTAATTAAAGCGTGACCCTGGGACGAGAGAGAGAGAGAGAGAGAGAGCGCTGTGCAGTTGAGGCGAAGTGAGAGGAGGAGGAGGAGGAGGAAGAGGAGGACATTTCTGACATTGTGATTGGGTGAAAGACAGATTTAGACTGAAGACTATACTGGAACCATTTACAGAGTAATATGACCAATCCTGATGGCCTTAACATCTTGAATACAAATATTACAATTAGTGCTGTCAAACGATTACATTTTTTAATCAGATTAATCACAGGGTTGCTGTGGATTAATTTTGATTAATCACAATTAAATGTAATTCTTTTTTAATCTATATTAATTGCATTTCATTTTGCATGAACAGACTCAAGAAAGAAGGGAATATATATGCACTTAATATGTTTGTCAAGCTGGGCGGCTCATTAGCTGAAGTGCTAGCAGAATCCCAGACTAACGTGTGATTTTGTCTTAATGTGGTATTTTAAGGTGGAAGCGCTTCGGTGAAAAGAAAACTCCTTCCTACAGAGTGTGCATAATACTTTATGTCGGTCGACTGTTCTGTCTTGGTTTTTTTGTCCTCATATTTCCATCCAGAGGGCCAACGTGCTGTTTAGTGTGTTCCATTTTTATGGGTTGGTTCTGCAGCCTGTCACTACCGGATCAACTGTCCATTTGTTCATGCGTGACGGTAACTCTACTTGGACAAAATCCGTTGGGAGAGATGTTCAGAGTCATTCTGCGCTTCGGATGGGTTAATTGCGTTAAAATTTTAATCAGATTAATCATGATGATGGATTAATCTGCGTTAATGCGTTAATTTTGACAGCCCTAATTACAATGAATACAATTTTGATAAAAACAAAATGTATCTATATTCATGATGGAGAAAAACACCCACATAACCTTTCAGCTGACATCATACTGATCTTAAATGAGAGAGTCTCTGAGTCATCTGTAATCCTTAAAATCCTGTATATAAAAAGTGGGTGACCCTCTGACATTACCTGTGGGTGAGGATAGATGTCTGGCATCAGTGTAGATTAAAAAAGAAAAAACAGATGAGAAATGTGTGTCCCAAAGCATAATACGAGTTGGGACTGTGGGTGTAAATTAGCAATATCTGCTATATATTACTCTAATATGGTTGTTCATCAATGTGCACTGTTTCTGTTAAAAATAAACAAAATGAAAGAAACTAAAGCTGTTACGAAGTCACTGCTATCCTACCAGGACTGCTAACTATGCATGAAGATCTACTGTATAAAGTTAATAAGAAATAATTGGAACACTACTGAAAATGCAAATTAAAAACAATATGTATTTATCTCAACTTTTAATATCATTGTTGACAGTATGAACACAATCTATTTAATGTTTTGTTTGGGCAACTTCAGTTCAAATATACATCCATTCCTCATGTACAGGAATTGAACATTGAAAAAGGTGATTTTTAACAGGCTATTGTAATTATGATTTGACGCAAAAGCCACGTCCAGGAATGATCTAAGTGCTTTAGGGGCAAAAGATGGGCTGAGGATTGCCAGTTTGTCAGAAAATATGTGAGGAAATTATTGAAAAATATAATGTTTATCACAGAAACATAGGCAGGGATTTGAACAGTTCACAATCAATATTTATCTAACATGACAAAAACATACAAAATAAAAAAAAAACCCATCATAGCCTACTCACCAGAGATGCTCATTATTTTCATACAAAATCCAACCTCATTTATTTGTGTAGGAAATCTTCAGTGAGTCTCATGGAGGTGATCTGTGCGTTTCAGTTCCATCAATAAGTTCTTTTTATGTCCATGGAGGCCAAGGCTGAGAGTCGTCTCTGTCCAGTCGTATTCCTGACATAAGTTTCTATTCTATTGAGGGCAGAGAATGTCCACTTGACGAGCTAGCTAGCATTGGGGTTGGCCGATCTCTCCTCACAATGTCCAGTTTTTCTGGAAAAGTCCACTTGAAAATGAATTTTTAAGTATGTCTGAGACCAAACCATTTTCTTTTCCACTGTCAGCCATTGTGGGCGTACAAAAATTCTACCTCAGATGTATTAAGAGTTCAGTTCCATTCAATTCAATTCATTTCAGTTCAGTGAGCTTTATCGTCATGAATCAAAAAAACTATTTGCCAAAACTATGTCAAATAAGTTTTGCTCTTACCATCCAGTCAGAGGAAGGATACATGCTGGCCGTGTGAGGGAAAACTGAAATATGATTGGTTAAAGAACCAGTCCTGGTGCGATACAGTTAAAGTTACACTGGCCTTCACTGCTCATTCTGAAGGCCCAGGGCAGATTAGATGAACCCTGGTAACATATAGAGACTGAAATCTGAATGGACAAAATATCTTACATCCACATACATGAACTGGAAGCAGTGCAGCCAAGAGAAATGCGAAGAAATGAAGAGAATAGTCTAATGAGAATAAATTAATACAATTTCATGGAACAAAATTAGAATTTGGGTTGTAAATGTAGGTCAGTGTTTCTGATGATGTTTAGGCCAGCAGAGAAGGCTTTTCTGGCCCAGATGGACCACCACTGATTGATTCATATAACAAACTGAAAGTGGTGGATAAGTGCTACTAAAGACACTGCACTGTTGAAAGATTAAACTAGCATAAATAATACAATAGTTAGCCGAGAGTATGTATTATGGAGTCAGTTTCACAGCTGTGAATGTTGCTGGTTGAGGCAGTAGAAACATGGACAGAGATTCCCATCAAAGAATCAGACCTCGGAGAAGGGATGTCCTTTTAATTATTCATTTCCTTATGGGACATGTGTGGTCTACAGTCAAAAACATATTGATAAATATCATATGAAACAGTGGAATAATAATATCTGCTGTATATTAAATAGTTAAGATTATGTAATCCTGCATTTAACACATGTAAATGGGGTTGGTAGGACAAACTACAGTATGAAACTCCACAATAATTGAGCAGCAACCATTAGAAACTGAGCAGAAAACAGGCATCATTAAATAAACAATAAAAACAATGTCTATTCATTTAAATCTCATAAAGAAAATAAGGAATACTATAAGTTAAAAGTCAGAGGTCAGTTACAGATCGAGAATTAAACAGAAGACTGTATTTTTTAAACCATTCCCGAAAGGAAATAATGGCCCAGATGGTTCCAGTCTCTGCTTTCTCTAAGAGATAACACGATTTGCAAAAACAACAACTCTAAAACTGATGCTGTTGTTCTTAATTATTAGTATTACCAGATTTAATTAGACCATTTGAACATCATTTAATGTATAAGTGCTTTGTATTGAAATCTAAATGTAGCAGATAAAAGCTAAAGGAGGAAAATTAATGCATTCTTGGAGGAGCAAACTAATAGATAATAAAACTGTCAGCTAAAAGTATGAGTAAACAGCTGAAATGGTGGGCTAATTTGCACATAATAGGCCTAATAAACAAGCCTGAAGTCAGTGAAGGGGTACTTGAGCTTGTCTGACTTTGCTTTGGGGACAGTAGGTACATCAGACACAGAAAGTTTCCTGCATCATAAGGAGGAGAGACTTAGGTTACATTCAGACAGCAGGTCTTAATGCACACCTGGCTCTATGCACAGCCCCACTACTTTCTGAACTTAAGGCAGTTCTTTTATTTCCTGTCTTTCATTATTGGACACACTGATTAATCTAGGTGTGTCTGCTACTTCTTGTTGTGACTACTGTGGTCAGACACACCTGGATTAATCAGTGTGTCCAATAATGAAAGACATGAAATAAATGAGCTACCTGAAGGTCAGGAAGTAGTGGGGCTGTGCATAGAGCCCATTTGGATTTTTTGGTGAAATCTGATTTTTATTTTTTTGTGCTTGTTCGTATTACACATTAAATCCAACTTCTATCAGTTTTGAGAACGAACTGAATACGACCCTGAAGTGACCTGACACAATATGTGACCATGCACTGTGTTTATGGACGTAACATACCTGGTATGCAGAATTGTGACATTTGTCGCTTTTCAATGACAAAAAGGTCGGATAAATGCGACCTGGCCATTCAGACGGAAGTCGCATTGCAAAATATTGGTTACGTACCGGATTTAGGACCACATATCTTCCTGAGACTCAGCAATGCATCTTTGTCCTCTGTAGAGGACAAGAGTTTCACAGCTTTATTGAAAAAAAAAAACAAAAACAAAACACTGTCCACTGCAAAGAACATTCATAAAAATTTTTAAAATGTATCTGAAAAAACTGTTTCCAATAAAGACAATTTAATGTAAAAACAAACAAACAAAAAAAAAAAAAGAGCGATAACTTGTACATCACCTGGGTCTCAGGAGGATATGAAAGTGGTCTGGGTCGGATTTGAAAAAATTGGATTTGTGCTGTTCAAACTGTCTTTAACAGATCACATACAGGCACAAAAGTCCTATTTGGGCTACATTCGTCTGCAGTCCGAACGTAGCCTTAGTCTGAGAGACAACAGTCCCCCATTGAACATACTTCATCCAGTGATTGTTCTGTACAGAAGGTACATGTGCACCATCCACGATGGATAACAGTCTAAGGTTCTTTTTTCTGGCACTGCAAAAGGGAATCCACAGATATCAACCACAGAGACATCCATCCTGTAAACAGATAATCATTCTGTTTTTAACATTTAACAACTAAAAACAACAGCTGCATTCAGTCCTATTACAACTAAATTACACTGTGTCAAAGTAAAGGGTTCCACTTTTGTGCTTTCAGTGACTCACGTGAAAAGATCAAAACTAACACAAATTTACACTTCAAACAGGTCTAAGCAGCCGGAGTGTGATGCAGCTTATTTTACAGCTTAGGGAGCACGTGTTGACATATTCTTTCATTTCACTGAATGTGACCAATGTTGTTTCAACTGGAATACCCCAGAGGCTTCTTCATTTGATCTCTGGAGAGAAGTAGCTCGGTACCACACAGATGTCACTGAGCATGCTCAGATGCACAATTCTCCTGTTTACAGAGCTTTACTAGTTTAACAAGCGAAGAATAAGACACAGTAACTGAAGAAATGTCACCACATGGTATAGAGTGACATTTATGGACTGTATGGCTATAATACCATAGTTTATGTTCAACAATGGCTCGCGGGTAGGAAAGCATAAATTATATTGGAAGCATATGCATCTCATTAAGATTAGCTGATAATGAACTTTAATTTTAAGTCAGTGGTTCTACAACTTTTTCTGTCACACCACTGAAAAAATTCATGTCACATTTTCCCCTGTAAGCTAATGTAATAGTTATTAAGCGATAAAGGCACTGGGGAAATTTGCTACGAAAACAGGTCCTTCACTTAATTAAAATAAGGTTTTATGGCTTATGTTACGAAAAAAACTTTGCTCAAATGGTGAAAATTCCTAAATTTGAATGACTTTTTTTGTCACATGCTCATTACTAAGTATTACTTGAATACAACATAAAAGCTGCTGTATTAGACATGACCCACATTAGGAAAACTCCATAATTTTTCTCTGTTCGTCCGTCTGTCCTCTCCGACTTCTTAATCGTACAAGGTGAATATTTTAAGTATTGTTCATGCAAACAGTAGTAAAAATAAAAACAGCTGTGGGTTAAAACAACTCCGGGGGCAGTCATCCCCTTATAGAGATAAGCAGTATTTCCATAAAATATGTTTTAATAATTACTTTTAAGATTTTGTCATTTATATTTTTTGGAAAAAGTAACAGGTAATTATATTGAAAATTAAATACTTAAAGAGCAAACAGATAATAAATTATATGCCATTTTATTGTCAAGTAATACACTTTTTTATCCCCAGGTTTAGAACGTAGAAAAAACTGCACAAATAACCAAATTACAATCTTTGGCTTAGAGCAAGTGAATCACATGACACCTCAGTCTGTGCAACAGAATTAAAGTGTGCAGCATCAGAGAAACACAATCACTCCGTCTCCTTTTCTCCAGCTGTGTCTTTCTACTTGCTGCTCTGCTGCTCTTTATGTTATTTATGTTCAGAGTGTTGGTGAGTTCATCCATGAAGCTGTGATGTTGCGATTGCAACAGTTAAAGGAGCTCTAATGGCGTATTTCTACTTTCAAATTCTTAAAAATTACCAAACGTTATCATTTTAGTGTTAAGAATAAAGAGTTTATAAGTTCAGCCATAGATGCCAGTGTGTTGTATTGTAAAGATATGAACTGACTTTTTTTTTTTGGATTTATGTAACCACTAGAGGGAGCAGTGAGTCATTCTGCCGGTGTCCATGGTGAGGAAAACTAACACCACAGAGCTTTTGACCAAAGCACCAGAAAGTGACCAGATAGGATGAGAACCACAAAGAAATAAGTTTTAGAGTCAAAGAAATGAAGTGATAAAAATAGAGGGTGGTTGTGGCTCAGGAGGTAGAGCAGGTTGTCCAATAACCAGAGGGTTGGCGGTTTGAATCTATCCGTCTTAGTCATGTGCCGTTGTGTCCTTGGGCAAGACACTTCTACCTGGCTTCCACTGGTGTATGAATGTGTATGACTGTTTGGTGGTGGTCGGAGGGGCCGTTTGGCATGGACTGTCGAACATCAACAGTGTGAGAATGTGAGAATGAATACATAATCCAATGTGAGCACTTTGAGTATGTAAAATAAAAAGCACCACACAAATCTAATCTATTATTATTATTATTATTATTATTATGTTAGTGTATTTGCTAAGTTGCTGTTTGTTGATCCATAGTTCAGACCAAACTGTGACAGTTCTGACCTTGCTTTCGTTCAATATCAGTCAGAACTTTAGTGCACCTACTGACCAGAGGCAGGCTGATGTATTGATTTTTATCAGTATCGGCCGTTGGCGTTAATTTTTTTGAAAGTAGTAAAAATGTTAGAAGATACTTGATCAGGCACATGTGTGGGCAGCACTTGAAGTTCAATAAATGTAAGAGTACTATGTGTATGTGCATTAATAATTTCATATACATTGCTGCATAAAAATCTTACTAATCTGAGTGTTTCAGTTGTGTTTTACGGTCAATGTGCTTAAAAAAAAAAAAATCTACCTTAAATATCAGCCTCAAAAATCGGCTATAGATATCGGTCATTGGCTGACCAAATTGTAAAAAATCGGCGCCAGCCTTAGAAAAAACAATACTGGTCGACCTCTGCTACTGACAACCCAAACCGTACAGAAAACAGAAGTGGTTTATGGTTTTACTGTGTCTGTTTTCAGTGTGTAAACAGAGCTAAGCTAACAGAGCTATAATGTAAACTATCAGCTGATGCAGCAGGTGAAGGTTATAAGACACTGTTAAGACTGTTATTTTGAGCAATATTCAAAATAAAAATATTTTTAATAAATTTAGTTTGAAGACGAAAACTCGATGATACCATAATACAGACGTGTGTAAACAATGAGCTTCATACCTTATTCAGTGACTGATACAGTCTGTGGACACAAAGTGCTGACTTGTTGGTTTTGGTTCTATGTGTGTTCTGGTTTGTTATGTCCTTGTGCTGTTGAGAGTTTGAAATCTCAGAACTACATAGGACCCTTTTGATACAAATTCAAGTCTTGACAGTTTTGCTACAAATTTGAGCTGTCACTATAATTTCACATAAGTCATATCATAGCAGTCTTCTGTGCAAAATATTGATCCATACAACTCCAAACCCACTCTCTTTGTTCCAGTTGCAGAGATGCCAAAATGCAGCTTTTTAGTCTTTCTTTGTGTACTGTCATGGGGGTGAAAAGACCACAAGCTCTTCATTGTTATTGTTTTGCAGTGTGATTTTTCAAAACAGATTGTGCTGCTTTGTATTTACAAAAGAACAGAATATTTTGTTGTTTTGTTGTTTGAGTTCTATATACCGGAGTACTTTTGGTTGGATTCCTTAGATCTGTCAGAACAGGTCATTTTTATTCTCACTTGAATAATTTTTGCAATTGCAGTGCCAAGACAATCTTATAAAAACACTGCAATGTGCTCTGGAATTTGTTTTAAAAAAGCTTTGGTGAAATCAGATATTTCAGGCAGCAGTGTTCTGTTTTTGTTTTATGTCTGTTTTTTTTTTTTTTTTTAATATATTTTTTAAATTTTGTTTTATATCTATCTATTTAATTGATGGTTATTTCAGTGTTAGTTATTACAACAGTAACTATTCTTACTTTGTTCTGCACAAAAACAAACAACATTCACGCATCTCACTATTGACAACATGTAGTAAGTAAAATAACATATTCATTTAATGCACAAATCAATATCATAATGGCAAAAAACAAGACCTCAAGGTGATTGATTATTGACAAAAAACATGAATAAATAAAGATAACATAAGGAGGGAAGTTTTGGTTCATGTACAAATTGATATCGCATCAAAAAACAAGACAAAACAACAAAATAATTAATTCTTTCAAAATAAATAATTGATACTTGGTAGAGTGATAAGAGCTTATAGTGTTTACACAATAAAATCATCTTCACATCATGGTGTCATGAAGGCAAAACAGTTTTCTGTCTGAATTACAGCTTTTTAAAATTTCTTTGTGAAGCTGATTTTACAAACTACATTCTAATCTGAGTTAAAATGGTCATATTTTGTTAAACCCACTTTTATTAGTCTTTGGTACATTTATTGGTGTATTTAGACCCTAATAGCTCCAAAAGTTTGAATATAAACCCTCCAGGTGCTGCAAAGCTATCTTCATATTCATTTTGGCAAAAATCGAGTGGATTTCTACAACCCGTTTTAATTCCTGCTTAATTTATTACGTTTTATAACTAGTTACGTCACGACATTTGTGCATATAAGGTCAAGACTTAGACAACATAATTGCTTGTCAGCAGCAGCGGTTGTAGTCCATACTGAAAATATGTTCAAACTTTGAGCCGATTACTTAAAATGTTCAGTTGTTGGTTGTATTAACGAACACAAGTGGCTGAACGGGACAGAGAAGCACGGTCAACAACCTGGAGGGGGTGGGGCGTGAAGTGGCTCATGTGCATTTAAGGGGCCAGCGCTCAAAACCACCTTTCTGGTGTCATTACTCAGAAATAGGGTTGAAGATGGACCTGTGGAGTTGAATTAATGAAGAATTCAGACCCAGACATACCATTTACAGTTTATGTAGACCACAGGGAAATGTTTTAAAATGCATAATTCCATTTAAAAAAGAAAAATATCACTCTGTAAATATGGTGGTAGAGGTTATTGTAACTGTCTGAGACACAGTGTGGTCATTAGAAAGGAGAGTGTTATGTGTTAACAGAGTATTAAGTGTTAAATTCATGATTTTATTTTTGTTTAAAAATGATTTCTAGTTTGTGCTTTCAAAATGAGATATTGCCTCATGTACGTTATAAAAAAGAATGTCTATTTTATGTAAGTGTTTTCTGCGTAAAGGTCATAAAAGGGTCATGACAAGAGGATTCTGGGAAGAGCACATGAAGATGTAGACCAGTTACGGACTCCCAGAATCCTCTTGTCATGACCCTTTTATGACCTTTACATAACAAACACTTACATAAAATGGGTATTTTTTAAAAAGGTACATGAGGCAATATCTCATTTTGAAAGCACAAACTAGAAATAATTTTTAAACAAAAATAAAATCATGAATTTAACACTAAATACTCTTTTAACGCTTAACACTCAACTCTCTAATGACCACACTGTGTCTCAGACAGTTACAGTTACATATTTGTATATTTGGTCATACATATGCAAAACACAAATAACTTTGATTGTAACTAAATACATTTTCTCATCCCAGTATTTTGTATTTGATTTCGCTTCATTTCATGAGACGTGTGCATTTTTTAATCAGGTACTGACAGATGTATCAGTGCTCATGTCTACAGATACATCGGTTCCATGTTAAAACATCTCCAACATGTTGACTGATTTCTGCTCCACTCTAACAGTCTGTCTTTCTCTGTTTATTTGTTCATTTCCTCCTCTGCCTGTCCATCCTTTCCCTCTTCCCTGTGCTCCTCTACACAAACACTGCCCCCTCTTTAGCCTCAGGAGCTGACAGATATTTTGGAGATCAGTAACATGGTGTTCACGAGTCTCTTCAGTCTGGAGATGCTGCTGAAGGTCCTGGCTCTCGGCTTATTTGGCTACATCAAGAACCCCTACAACGGCTTCGACAGCGTGATCGTCATCATCAGGTGGGGCTTTTGTGGTCGTCATTAAATATTCATCCTGTCATTTAAATATCCTTTTGAACATTTTTACGTTTGCGCATGATGCAAGGTACTTCTGCAGTTACATGTGAGCCTTCCAAACTGTCCCAGCAGCGGTTTTCACAGCCAAATGGTTCCCTGCATTTATTTATGTAGTACTACAAGCTGAATTATGTATCTGTGCTTGAAGGCTGTGCTTGTTTATTGTGTCAGTGCACACTGCTCTCACCCTCTTTACCGGCTGATAAATTGTAAACAGCATTCCCCCACTTTTTCTTTCTCCTTTTGCCACATGCCACAAAGAACAGTTTGCATCTCTTAACCTGGAAAGGATGCTCTCTGTGGGAAAATTCCAACTTTGTCTTCACAATCTACTTGTCATTTGTATGTTTTAGTGTGTGGGAGATTGTGGGTGAGGCTGAGGGAGGCCTGTCGGTGCTGCGTACTTTCCGTTTGCTGAGGGTTTTGAAGCTGGTCCGGTTCCTTCCTGCCCTCAGGAGGCAGCTGGTGGTTCTGATGAAGACCATGGACAATGTGGCCACATTCTGCATGCTGCTGATGCTCTTCATATTCATTTTCAGGTATAGTTTCTCTGTCTTTAAATGCACCGCTGCAAGTTGAAATTCAAAAGCCAGAAATGTTTTCTCAGCAGTTTGGGCCGGAATTATTAATTAATTTAATCGTCTGTTTTTCTTTCTGTGAAGGAAATTCAGAGATTTGTTTCAAAACACATAGCTGAGGTTGATTTAGCTGCTGAAAACATGTTGAAGTGCTGAATTATGTATGACTGAATTGAGGAATTTGACTATTTAATTAATAATGTAACATTGTAAAAACATGGGCGCCGTAGCAGCAGGGGGTCTCCAACTCGATTACAGCTAGGTAATGCTAGTCATTAACACAAATTACAATACTAACATGCATAAATGGGGAAAGAAATTACTGTAGAATTAGAATTACCACCTAGTGGCATGTCCCCAGTTTGGAGAAGCAGACAGGAGTACTGACATAGTAGCAAAGAAGTATAACCTAGATCTATGAATAGAACAGAACAGAATCTATATTATAAAAGCCAAGTGGCCTCTGTGTGTGTGTATGTGTGTCTGGTGATTCACACAAAATCCGGAATGAGCTGATTCCTGTAGTTGGGCATACTTGTGTATTTTTTGTCAAGAAACAGACTCGTGAAAACGGCAAGTTGATAGGACCAATATTTTGGGAGATATTAGTAATTTTGGAATACAATAGCCTCACAATCACGTTGTTATGGCCACAATGCGTTGGCGGTGACTGCTGGACAAATATGGTACAGCATGCACGAATACACAACAGCATAAAAACTACCACATCTAGAACCCGTAGATCCTCACGGGTCAATGCACTAGTAGAACAGAATAGAGTAGAATAGAACAGCATAGCATAGAATAGGCTTTATACAGTGCACTATGCGACTAACATACAACACAATAAAATACAGACATATTTAAGTGTAATAGAAATATGTGCAAAATAGAGCTATATAACAAGGTAAAATTTTTAAAAAATGCAAATATCACAATGTAAACATGTACGGGCCAGTCATGAGGCACATGTCTGGTGAGTAGTTATTGCACATTACATTGAGGTATGGTGTGTGTTTACAGTCTGCACAGCCCAGGAGAGGAAGCTGTTAGGAAATCTGGTGGTGTGAGATTTGATTGACCTAAAACGCCACCCAGAAGACAAAACCTGTTTTTCAGGTTGTATTTTAGCCACATACTAAAAAAGGAATTTTTGTGAAACTAGGGGTTATTTACTTTTCAAATGAGGTGTCATTGATTAATTTTGGCCTTGTGTTTCTTAATTTATAACCTTTGACACTTGGTATGGTAAACAGGTGAAAATGAACACAAATTAGGTGGGAAGACACAGGTTGAGAAAGGCTCACCTTGAAAATTATAGTCAATTTGAAGGCTCCGTGTGCAATATGTATTCTAACTCCTGTCTTTATACTGAATCCTGGGTAAATGACTCTGGTCCTTTTTATATGAGAATGCTTTTGCTGGCTCCTGTATTTCTAGGAGCGTCTACAGTGAAAACATCACCCAACATTAGCTACTATTAGCAAGAAAATGGAGTTGGCTAACATTAACTAACAGCTGACTCCCAACATAACAGATAACAACTAACACTAATGTAACTGGTGGTGTCTGACTCTGCGTTGTGTTGTTTAAGGATGAGACCCACATGCATGACTTTGGAGGGAGTCTCTGTTAATTGTTTTTTCGTTCCTGACAAAAGTGGAATAGACACAAAAACCTCCGGTCAGCGACCCCCATAAAACATGTCTATACACAGACCAAATGATACAGAAATGTGTTTCAGCACATCATAAGGACCTCATACAGTTTGAAGTAGCAAGTTCATTTAAAAATTAAATTAGCAGAGGCTAAACCAAAAATTTCCCCCGACTTCACGGCTGCTTACCTCTCCCATAGAGATTAGGAACAAAAGGGAAGCGGTAAAGGCACGAACACTGTAGTTATAGCGGGCAGTGTCACACTATAAATTACTCGTTGAGGAACAGACTCAAATTAAAAGTTCCACATACTGACTTGGAGGCCCATAATGTCAGGCATTAACCAAAACGAAAATAAAATGAACAGATTTTGTGTAATTATAACAACAAACAATACGCAATACCACCTGCATACCCACATTGCTGCGAAATAATGGACCCTTTTACACAAAAACCACACACAATCTTACTGATCTTTTAAATGCATACCATAGTATCACCTTTTCATGTTGCTGTCAGATTGCTTTTCCTCACAAACTAAAAGATTTTATATTGATGTCTTCAAAGCCACTTAATTTCTTTGACAAAAACAGTAGTTATATCTCACAGAACATGGGGTTTATTGGTCTGCTGCTGCCTTGATTGATGAATTTATGTTATTTGCTGGATAGTTTCAGATTTGAACCAATATTTTCTGTGGGTTAAATTAATCTTATGTCTCCGGAATCTGGTCTTTGCAGACAATATAAATGCTTCAGTTTTGTTGCAGTGGGAAAAAAAGATTCCAAAAATCGTCTACTCTTAAATGTGTGCTTATGTTGCTAAAGTGTGTTTTGCTGCTGTCTCTGTCCACAGTAGGAGGCTACATTGCCTCGTTTTATCTAAGTATTCCTTAAGGGGAGGAAGCAGACAGACACAGAATACTCCTTATTTTCCATGATTTGAAACCTTCTTTTCTATATCTGGTATCTTTTTATCATTCAAAGTTGGCAAAAGCAGAGCACATATATATCACTGCTTTAAACTGATTTTAAAATGTTCTACAGCACTTTTTCTTCTTTTGTTACAGGACATATAACATGTATTATCAGTTTTAATACAAGCACAATGGCTCACACAGGCAGCATTACTGCATTTGGTTGTGCAACATCCATATCAAATTACCATGTAATGAAAGTAATGTATTTTCTCATTGTTTTGTGTGTGTCACTGTGTGTTTGTGTGTTCCAGTATCTTGGGCATGCATCTCTTCGGCTGTAAATTTGGTTTGCGTCAAGACAGTGGAGACACTTTACCCGACAGGAAGAACTTCGACTCTCTGCTCTGGGCGACCGTCACCGTGTTCCAGGTTGGATAAACACCCCAGACACAAATACATCAACAGTATTTAATTTACTGGAGTTTCCCCATTGATGAATTTACCAGTCGATTCAATTGTGAAATTATTTGGGATGAGAATCAAATGGCATCTGGTTCTGTCACCACTGGTAGCTCAGACGATGTTCTCCATTAATTCATTTGCTCCAATTTGGGAGCTCTCACAGTCAATTTTTCAGCAAAATATAAAAACTCTCCCAGTGGGCAGGTGAGATCCGCTTTACAAGCAGAAGGGGGAGGAAGAGTAATGAAACACGCACTCCACAGGAGCTCATTTAACACTGATGAGCGTCATTACTGTTCAACTGACAATGAGATACTAAAAGAAGAATCTATTGGTGTTATTCTTCTTATTATGCTGAGAACAGTTACTCCGAAAGTAGGTTGCATTTCTGGTTCATTTTATGTTTAATGGAGTATTTTTTTTTTTATTTCCTCACTGTACGACTTCCATCTTTCTTCATTTGTTCTCGTCTGCAGATCCTAACGCAGGAGGACTGGAACGCAGTGCTTTATAATGGGATGGCCTCCACCACGCCATTGGCTGCCCTCTATTTCGTCGCCCTCATGACATTTGGCAACTACGTCCTCTTCAACTTGCTCGTGGCCATTTTGGTCGAGGGCTTCCAAGCTGAAGTAAGGGCAAAGATGCAGTTTTCCTTGAGCTACTTAGAGAATGAGACGCTGGGAACGAGACTAATTGAGCTCTGTTATGCTGATGATACCAAAGCTGCCTATGAGAGAATAATCTCCATCATCCTGCTTGTGTGGATTCTCCCCTCTCTTCTCTCTCATTAACCATCACCCTTTTTTTCCCCTCTTTCTTTTCTCAGTTGTTGTCTATCAATCTTTCTTTCCATCCCCTGTTCCCTCTTCCTTTCTCACTGACACACACATAATACTCTCCAGGGTAGGGATGTGTTTGATATCGCCTGCCATTCACAGCTGGTGAGCTTTTGTTGTTTAGTTTTCATCTTTTATCTACAGCATCAGAGAACACTTGCTCTCTCCCTCTCACACACATACACACACATCCAGATACCCTTTGCCAAAGCGTCTGCCTCCATCTTTCTGGCGTGAATTTTAATTAAATTCAGTAAAGCTTTATTGGCGTGACTACAGGAGATCGCTGCCAAAGCCGTGTACATAACTCAACAAGAGAACACTAGAGATCCCCTTCGCCTGTTTCCCTCTAACTCTTTGTCTCTCAGTATTTCTCTGCCTAATAATCGTTCCCTGTAACAACAGTCAACAGACAGTAAGAAAAGGAATATGATGGTGGATGGGGGAAGATTATGATAATTGTGGTTCTTCTTGTGTTTTAGGGCGATGCCAACAGATCTGAGGCTGATGATGAAAGACTGTCACTCACTTACGATGAGGAAATGAAGTTGAAAGACCTGTACAATGCAGGTACTGACTCTTACATTACCTCACTGCTTAGTTTGGATTTGAAGTGGAGCTCCATGGGGTACTCGTCCAAAGTCGAGCAGGAGTAATAACACGGAAGCTAAGCAATTTACCTTTAAGGACGTATGCAGCAGCAAAAAAACATCAATATCTGTTGAAATGTAAGTTATATTTAGGATATTTATTTATACTGGGTATGGCTGTGGACATGGGCAGCAGCAAAAACATATTTTACCCAACAAAAAAAAAAAATCAATGTCAGTGTAAGTGTAAGCTATATTTAGAAGATTTTCACTGCTTTACCTTGCTCTCAGACAGTCCTTTCCAACAGGGAACCGAAGCCCTGAAGCTCTCTTCAAAGCCACCACACTCAAAACAGTAGTTTTACCTTTAGAACAGAGTTGTAAGTGTACTACTGTCTCAGCTGGTTACTCTTTGTGGCATTGTGTGACTTTGTGTGGCGTTTTAATGCATTAGTTTAGATTCAAACCAAAAAAAAGTCCTTCTTCACACCAGGCGTTAACATGTTTTTTATGATCAGCTCTAAGATGGACTCAGGGCGCCTCAAGTATCCATTGACATTCAGAAGTGTTCTGGGCTGTACATAAACTGTCTTCACATTGTTTTACTGTTGTAATTGCCAGTCATTTCACATTGGTATTTGAACTAAGGCAAAACTACCCTGAGGAGAAATGTAGTTTGGTTAATTAAAAGTACTTAGAAAAAGTAGCTACCATAAAATCATATGCCAGCAGAAAAAGAAAAAAATCAATTTCAAGGATTATTCAAGCATTATCAAAAACTGTCAAACACAACTACAATGGTAAAATATAAGGCAGTGGCTACTGCCACAGTACTATGGCACAAAATATTAGTTTGTCTATTGCCACAGAGCCAATCACATGTTAGCATTTGTACTAGAGCCAATCATGGACACTGTTCCATGTACTCATTAGCCTCTTGTTGCCACAGTACTGTGGTGATATATGGTGTATACTTCAGTCCATTCTTTTGTGCATTTTGCTACCGCAGTAGTGTGGCAACTGATGGAAGAATGGATAAATTAGTGATAGTATATAGTATAGAATAGGAATTATTGTTCTAAATGCTCTATATGTAGTTGTTTTATGGTGTTCTTTGCTCTGTGCAGAAGGTGCTCGGAGCTACATGTTAGATACAGCAGTGTGCCGTGTTACTTCTCAGTTCTGTGTCAGTTCAGTGAACTGAGTGCTGTGGTCCGAATTCTGCACTCTGAACGTTGTCCCAGTGGCTGATTTATATCAATGCCGGATTTACCTACCGGCACCCTTGACACCAGCCCCCCCCCCCCATTTGAAAATCTGCGGAAAAAAAATTGCTGCTTTGACCAGAAATCAAACCTGAGTCTTGCACATTGCAGTCTGAAGCATTACCTATTGAGCTAAATCTCTGCGGTCTCCTGATCCGACCAATTTGCTATCTGGTTTGCTTTGTTACTTTTCTGGATGTGATGTTTCAGGATGTGATAAGTTACCAGTCTACATATGATATAATGAGGGCGCTGATTGGCTCTGTGGTAATAGACAAATTGATATTTGGTGCCACAGTATTATGTCAATAGCCACTTCAAAAATGATAAATATAAAACAAAATTACACCTTTAACAGTTGAACTTTTGTTTCATTTGTTACTTTTCTGACATTTGACTTGTACAATTTTAACAGCTAAAACAGTCCAATTTTGACTGTTTAACAGAAGACAACCAGTTTAACTACTGTAGTTGAATCACTTTGCAAATATCTGTGCAGTTGGACTGTCACCAAACTACTGCTACACATAATTAAACTACCAGCAATTACGTGTAAATATGTACATGTTAGTTCTGGTCCTGAGTAGGATCACCAATTCGACTGATGTCCTCTACATCAGAAATGACGTCATTTAGAAGTATTTTGTTGGACTGTTGTAGTGAAGTTCTTGAAAATCCCACCGAGATATGAGTGAGTCATTGGTGGTATGCTGGCTGAACTCACTGGAACAGCGCCCCACTACTTTTTTTTTTACCCAAGTGACGGAATAGAGTACCCTCAGGTCATAGAATCCAGTTGGAATTCATAATTTATTTATAAATATTCAGTTGTTGAGGATGCAGTCATGTCGAAGGTGTATGTCAGGCAGGACATTCGTAATGCTCACAACTGTCATGTTGAGGAAGGAAAACGCTGAACCTTAAAAGCTAGCGGTAGCCTCTGAGCAGCACAATGAGTTCATCATTTACTTTTATGATGATTTCTTTTATTTATGATGCCTTTGCAAAGACACATTACAAAGCCAGCTGGTTAAACATAGAAACTTGTACTGCATCCACATAGTCTGATTGTTAGATGAGCTCTTTGTTTGCATACAGAGTGGGGAAGTGAAATCCAAATGCTGGAGACACAATCATGTAGAGATACAGTCGTGAAAAAAATTATTAGACCACCCCTTGTTTTCTTCAGTTTCTTGTTCATTTTAATGCCTGGTACAACTAAAGGTACATTTGTTTGGACAAATATAATGATAACAACAAAAAATAGTTCATAATAGTTTATTTAAAAGCTGATATCTATCCATTTTCCATGTTTTCTTGATAATTACCAAAATCACTTCAGTTCTTACATCAATAACTATGGCATTGTACCGCCAAAAACAGTGCTTTTAGACATTCCATATTTTCTTTTCTGTCTGTTTTAGTCACATGATACACACAGGAGTTAGCACTTGATTGCATAACCATTGGTTTTGATGACTTTTGATGGTCTAATCATTTTATCCCTGACTGCACGTTCTAATGGCAGGTGTGAATGGACAAACTTGTGATCAGATCATGACAGACACATATTAAAGCCATGTCTGAGTGGACTGAGACAAATGCGAATCAGCAACTTCTGTGTCCTGTGAGATAAAATAACTGTTTTTGTCAAGGGAGTATATTAGTTCCCCATCAGAAAAGGGCTGTTTGACAGCAAGGCAAAGAGATAAAAATATTCAAAATATAGCATAAACTTACAGTTGAAACATTAAGGAAGCTTTGTGTGTTCTTTCACTGGTGTTTTGCTGGGAGATGGTTGATATTAGCTGACTCCATTACAAAGCTTGTAGTGGTATTGGTTCCTTATATACATGGGTGGTACTTTCCAATCAAATCCTCATGCTCCTTTTTTTTTTTTGACCTCCGCCAAGGAAGTTACGTTTTCATCGGGGTTTGTCTGTTAGCAAGATAACTCAAAAAGTTATGGAAGTATTTTGATGAAATTTTCAGGAAATGTCGATACTGGCACAAGGAACGAATGATTAAATTTTGGTGGTGATCGGGGGGGACGACTGATCTACCTTGGCGGAGGTCTGCGCTCTCCGAATGCGGTTCTAATTTGTTCTTTTGTTCCTCTCTTCTGCTTTTGCACAGCTGCAACAATATGCAAAACTAGCTGCACCACAGCAGCAAGCTAATGTCGATTCAACATCCACCTTCAATCACAACACAGACTCATTTTACAACACTTTAGATATCTTAAAGGGGCTGAAATAACACGAATCAGTACCTCACAACTGCACTTAAAACTAGAAAAGTACTCAGAAAGCGCAGACCTCCGCCAAGGCAGATCAGCCCCCCCCCCAATCACCACCAAAATTTACTTATTTGTTCCTTGTGCCAGTATCAACATTTCCTGAAAATTTCATCCAAATCCATCCATAACTTTTTGAGTTATCTTGCTAACAGACAGACACACAAACACAACCCCCCCCATCACCACCAAAATGTAATCATTTGTTCCTTGTGCCACTATGAACATTTCCTGAAAATTTCATCAAAATCCGTCCATCCGTTACACTTGGCAGAGGTAATAATCCAAACCAACCCTTGTATCCACAGTCACAATGAGTTGTTTCTGTGTATCTTTTCTAGAGCTCAAGATCCAGGCCATGATAATGAGCCCCAATGGTCTTCTGAACCCAAAAGCCTCCATGCCACCTCCTCCTCCTCCTCCTCTTCCAGTTATCACACACACTGCAGCCACGCCCACCATAAACTCCATCCAATCGCGTCGGCCGAGTGGTGCCTCCATGGACATTAACAGCCTTGAGCAGAGGTCGATGGTAAGACCCACGTGCACACTTTTACACACATTACCACCCTCTATACTATCAGCGATATACATGATTTACATGAGCACTCATACAACAGAATATTAGAATATATAAAAATGGAGGTAAATCCATCCATATCTGTGATGAAAATATGATTGCGAGGATTACTTTCTGAACTCTGAAAGAGGAGAAGGGGATATACGCTAAAAGATCAGATTATATGATCAGATTATATTAGATTATATTACATTATATTAGATTAAAGTTTCTTGTGGTCATGCAGAGTACAGGAACAAAGCCAATGAAATCCAATTAACATAAAACCAAAGGTGAAAAACACATTGAAGGTAGAATAAGATACTTTTCACATTAGAATATCTAAAACTTGTGCGCTTACAGTATATGAGATGTTTCTAACAATATTAACACTCACAGAAACCCATGATTGGATACAATAATAGATATTTGAGCACCTGTCAAGTGATTCTGATCCTTTTTATGTTACTGCATCCAAGGGAATGCCACTGTTTTCATCACAGGACAGAGCTCTAAAGTAAAAGAATGAAGTTTGTTGATCTGGTTCAGTCCAAACTGTGACAGTTCTGACCTTATTTGTTTGATTCCAAACAGATCTTTAGTGCAGCTACTGACAACAAACTGTACAGAAAACAGAGATGATTTGTGGTTTTACTGTGGCTGTTTTCTGTCTAAAAACAGAGCTAAGCTAACAGAGCTATAATGTAAACAAGAGGGTCTTTGTGAACATCGTAATACACAGTGTTATTTTGATAGAAAATGGATGATACCTTAATAGAGGTGTGTGTAAACAATGAGCTTACAGTCTGGATACATTGCGTTGATTCATTGGTGGTTTTGGTAGCTGTGAGTGTGTTCTAGTACATGACTTCCTCCTGCTGTTGATGGTTTGTAGCATCAATATAACATAAGCTCTATAGTTTACAAAAATGATTTATTTATTTATTTATTTAATAATTTCAATCTAATAATACCCTTTGTGGCCTTCTAAATGACATTCTTGATGTTCGCTGGTTGAGAATGGCTAAAAACAAAATAATTTTAATAGTAACCTACCCTAGGATAAGTTGGCACTGTTTAGTTATCATTTGATAGTACACTAGCTGACATTACTTGTGGCTGTGTAATCAAAATGAGGTATTATAACATGTAACTTGAGTGTATGCCACTAAGCATTATGTGAGTACAATTTTAATCACATTAGACTTTTATTCGCAGTCATGATGAAAACTGAATCTCCCATGATCCCATGCAAGAGAGAGTGTAAGTCCCACCCCCTCCAGTTGTGATACATGGGATGTTATTTGCATTAGTCAAGGGGTGGGAAACAACTAATTTTTTGATCCCGTTTGAGTTATGCCATCATTTACACATATTATCGAATGAATATGAATTAAAATAAAGATAATTTTACAAGTTAAGAAAGTCACAGTTTGTTATAAAAATGTTAAAGTATCAGACTGGTAAATATACGTAAATATGTAAATATAAAGACTACATGCACAAGGTGATGTCATTGGAACTGTCTCTCCACAATCTGTTCACAGTCTGAAAATATCTCCGGAGATTCAACATGAGCAAACTTGTTAATCATTTTTCTTCTCACTCCTAAAGATTAAGGTAAAATGGGTGAAGAGGTTTTTCTTATTGATGCTTTGTGATGCTTTTGAGGAACAGTGCTGATTACATTTTTTAGTACCTAAATTATCGCAGCTGTTTACCTCCGCAAGGAGGTATTGTGATCACTTTGGTTTGTGTGTTTGCGTGCGTGTTTGGTTGTTAGCAAGATAACTCAAAAAGTTATGGATGGGAAATGCTGATACTGGCACAAGGAAGAAATGATTACATTTTGGTGGTGATCGGGGGGCGGGGGGCAGATCTGTCTTGCCGGAGGTCTGCACTCTCCGAGTGCTTTTCTTGTTTATATTTACATTTTCTGCATTTTATTTGTGTTTTATATATGTTTTAGTGTTGAGGAAGGGCTGAAATTTCTGTTCCTCTGCAACCTTCTGCTGCTGTTGTCTTGGCCAGGACACTCTTGCAAAAGACATTTTTATTCTCAATGAGTCATTTTTCCTGGTTAAATAAAGGTCAGTTAAAAAAATGTGTCAAGGCAGCAGTGGTTTAGGTTTTGGTGACATGTATCATGTGTAATAAGAGATGCAGTTCACTGAGCTGTTTAACCCTTTAAACCCTAAGCCTAAAATGGTCCGTCTGGACTTTTTTACTTATTTTGACTGTAATATGGTTAGAAAATATGCTGAGTTCTTTTGCCCATTTCTCTAGATCACCTAGTACATTCAAAATGTAGAAGTCATTGACAATTTACTGCATGTTATAATACTGCTAAAATTGGTTTCTCCAGCTTCTAGTACAGAATGGATAAAATTACCGTAATGGCCCAATAAAGCCTATAAAGTGCAACATCTCAGGTTTCAGGCACCATTGAAATTTTTCCAGTTGCGCAAACAGTGACAGAGTTACAGCCATCCAAAGTGCATATGTGCAGGGTGTGTCAATGATGACATATCAGGTTTTAAAGAGTTAACACAAAACTAGATGTTTCTTTACTGGTTTTGCCACAAACAAAAACTTTCGTGGCACGTAAAATAGAACAGCACAATATATCGTTTGAGCATCGACATCACAATGTATGTATGTGCAATAGTCACATCGCAGGTCCTGCAATGTAGAAGGCAAATGAATTCAACATAATCTCATCTAATTTCAAGGGTACCTGACACACTGCACGCAACGATCCACCAATCACAATCGTTCTTAATCAATTTGGAGTGAGTCACTGGTAACAGTATTGAGAAATGAGCAATGAACAAGAGAAAATCATCGAAAACAAAGACTTGGTGCCAAAAAGAAAAGCAACGTCAGTTATCTGGAATTATTTTGGCTACAAGAAGGATGATACTGAAACATGTGTTCTGTGTCGATAGTGCTTTGCACCTGTTGCCACAAGAGGAAACACATAGCTATTATATCCTCCTGAGTATTTTTTTAATATCGCAATATATATCGCAGGGTTAAAAAAAAAAGTTGCACTGTCAGTTTTTTCCAATATCGTGCAGCCCTAACGTAAAATTATTTTGTAAATTAACAAACATGATATATGTAAATGGTAGAGCAATTCAAACAGGATAAAAAAATTCTTGGTTTGGCCTAAAGTTATGTCCCATGTGGTGCACCAGAGGGGCGGGGCTAAAGCTTTCTATTAAGAGAATGTCTTTTTTCATTGTTTTCATTGAAACACCCCCCTAACAGCAGATATAACACACTGGGCATTAACGAAACCTCCAGAGGAATGTCAGGTGCTTCCTGTTTTTTCTGCAGGGATACTTGAGGTCTTTGTGGGACCAGATTAAAGTATGAATCTGCAGTCTAATAATATCAGGTTCTGGTCTTTAGCCTCATATCTCAGGTCTGTGTCCCAATACGTCTGACATCCGAGCAGGTCTGAGTTGACTTACTATCAGCTCTGATCATGTGGTGTGTCACAGTCATTACAAGAGAAAAATGTGAGATTTGAAGCAAGACAGAGAGCGTGAACTGTGAAGAGCAGGGAAAATGAAATGTTTGCTGCTTGGCGACTGTAGCTTTCCTTTAATTTGTGGCATGTAACGGTGCTGCTGCTGCTGCTGCTGCTGCTGTTGTCCTCTCTGGTCTATTTCAGAGTGGTTTTGTTTTCTTTTGATCCATTCTCTGTTAGGTCTTTTTAAAAATTGCATGCATTTGTTCATTTGTTTATTATTACAGAGCAGTCGCTATTCAACATAACAGATGAATGAAAATTTAATAATAAAAAATCTCTGAATTGTAATAAACTTTATGTGAACATCAACTTTGATACAAGAAATACACGCACAGTGCTTTGAAAAATAGAGCTTTCATGTATGATGCAAACTCTTCAATGAAAAAGACATTGAATGAAAAAAAAAACTGTGATAAAATTATATAATTTGTGAAAGATACAGTCAAAAATAAAACCCAGAATGTCAAAAGACTTGTTTTTGCACTGGAACTTCAGTAACAAACTCAGATTCTGGACCCTTTAATTTTTGCACTTTTTACTTAACTTTAATATTTGTACTGTTTTTATCAGGGTCTGAACGCCTTTGCTTTATTTTACTTGTGAATGTTAACCCATAAAGATCCAAACATCCACCAGCGACCATCTAAAACACAGCTGTCCAACAGGCGGCCCATGGACCAGAACCAGCCCTCCCAAGGTTGTAATCCAGCCGCGACATGAATTTGTAAAGTGCAAAAATTACACTGATATTAACAATCCAGGATGTTAAACTCATTTTAGTTCAGATTCCACACACAGACCAATATGATTGGAAGTAAAATAGCATAATAACCCTTAAACAATAAAATGTGGACAATTTGAAAATTAAGTAAAATATTCACAATATTTTTTCTGTTACTTAATGTTTTCTGCATTTGTATATCCACATTGATCTGTAAGTTGTTAGTAATAAGCAGATAAATAATATTGTAGAAATTGTTCATGTTCAGTTCCAAATTCCAAACTTAAAAATGTTAACAATATTATGCCTGTTCCCAAATATTTATGTAATATTGTGTGCAATGTGTGTACAAGTGCAAATGAGAAGTTGAGACATAATATTGTTTCTTACCTTTATTTAACCAGGAAGTCCTATTGAGATTAGGAATCTCTTTTACGAGGGAGACCTGGCCAAGGTAGCAGCCATACAAAGTCCAAACAACATGAACACATACATGATACACAATTAACAATAAAACACAATAACAACTATTCGACCATAATGGCATCAAGAAAAACAGTGACATTCCTCCTTCACTGCATTGTTAAAATTGCTCTTATTTTTCTTAAGAAACTAGTTTTTTCAGGTTATGTACATCTTTTTTGGATAGTTTGTAAATGTAAATATTTTCATAATTTTGTGTTTTTTATTGCAATAGAACAAAGAGAAAAACTTGGAGTTGCCATTATTTCTAGGTTATTATGCTTTTATTTTAATGGTATGGACCACTTGCGATCATATTGCGCTGAATGTGAACCCTGAACTAAAATGAGTTTGACACCCCTGATCTAAAATATTTAATACCTGTTGATCCACTAATCCTATCAATACATGTAAATAACTGGTGTAAAATAAAGTTTTCATCTTTTCATGGTCATCAGATATGACCCATTTAGAGGCTCTGTAGAGAACGTGGAAACACGGTCATCTTTTACAAAATTGATTCACCAGTAAAACCGGTGGAGTTTGATGACTAACAACAATCATACACATTTGTTTATGTTCAGGTAATGATATATTTTACTGAAAAAGTCACTTTTTCTTCATTACCTCCACCAGGAGGTATTGTGATCGCTTTGCTTTGTGTGTGTCCGTGTGTGCGTGTTTGTTTCTTTGTTTGTTAACAAGATAACTCAAGAAGTTATGGATGGATTTTCATGAAATTTTCAAGGAACGTTGATGCTGGCATAAGGAAGAAATGATTAAATTTTGGTGGTGATCGGGGGGTGGGGGGTGAATCTGTCTTGGCGGAGGTCTGCGCTCTCCGAGTGCTTTTCTTGTTTTTCTCTGTTTTTTAGTATAATATCCCTCAAGTTTTATCTGAGCTTTTATGAACATCTATCAACACATTAAATATAAGAAAATGTTGGATTTTCACAGGAAAAAAGTAAAATACAGAGGATTATTTCATAAGAAATGGTAACAAATCACTTAAAAAATGTTAAATTAAGAGAAGAAAATAATTTGGGAACTACCACAAAAGTAGCACTGGGTCTTTGTGATGTCTGTGTGGTCTTTGTGGTTCTATGTGATGGATGCTCTAGACCTCACTGGGAAACATGTTCTCATCTTGTATTGTACCACTGCTGCTTTACAAGATGACAGTAAAGGTTGAAGTGAGACAGGTTAAGTAATTCAAGTATTTATTTTGTGCGTTTTGTCCACAACATGGCAAATCAATATAGCAGTAGTCATAAATTCTGGTACTGCTGTGCTTTTTTTTTAAGCCATAAGGACCTTGTCTTACTTTTCTGGCAGTTCCCAAATTCATTGGTCCTCTATATTTAATGTTCCTTAAGTGATTTAGCACCATTTATTGTAATATTATCCTCTGTATTTTGTGTTTTTTTCAGAGCAAATCAGGTATTTTCCTACATTTAATTTAATGATCATGTAGATGTTCATAAAAGCTCAGATTAACGTTGAGCGTTATTATATCAATTTGGAATTTCCCCTTGGGAGACTAATAAAGGCATATCTTATCTTATCTGATCTTATCTTATCTTATCTTATCTTATCTTATCTTATCTTATCTTATCTTATCTTATCTCAACAAAGTGACTTTTTCAGCAAATCTATCATTAACTGAACATAAGACCAAGTGTCTCCATCCACCATCATTGATCAAATTCCATGGGTTTTACT
This sequence comes from Sphaeramia orbicularis, assembly GCF_902148855.1. Lineage (NCBI taxonomy): Eukaryota > Metazoa > Chordata > Actinopteri > Kurtiformes > Apogonidae > Sphaeramia > Sphaeramia orbicularis. The sequence continues at coordinate 23,140,466 of NC_043957.1, forward strand.
GGTGAATCAATGTTGTAGAAGATGATGGTGTTTCCACAGTAACTACGGAGCCTCTAAACATCCAAATTGGTCATATCTGATGACCATGAAAAGATGAAAAACTGCATTTTACACCAATTTTTTAATGGATCAATAGGTATTAAACATTTACATCAGTAGATGGTTTTGGTAGACAGTGGATGTTTGGGTCTTTATGGGTTAACGTGGCCCTTTACAACAAATTCTTAAACCACTGTAAAATTCCACATCAGCTAAGGCAGGTTTCTTTTATCCATGGATGTAGTGTTAGTCAGGGTATTACCTGCAGTAGATCACTGTGACACACTGACACTTAGCCTATACCAGTGTTGTGGTAAAGTCTAAATAATGTAAACAATGCACTTTACACTCCAATATTATGAGAGTTCACGGTGTCAGCACTTTAAAGTTTGCCAGAAATAATGGTTTGTCTGAGTGAAGTTTGGATACAGCTTTATTTCATGGTTCCGCAATTTTGCTGTTCATTGACCGAAATCTGAACTATTTCCAAAGCAGGCCTTCAGAGTGCATCTCACTCTCTCTGTGGTTCTGTGAACTCTGTCATCATTAGTGCAGGGTTGGTTTTAGAGTCATTCATTCACTTCAGCTTGACCTACAGTTCATTTTAAACAGTGCAAAGTAGTGTTCTGTAATTCCTGTCCATCATGCATTGCAGTCATTGTAGTGGCCCAGAACCGTGTGAGACCAAAAGCCAGGCAGTGTTGTACAACTGTGTATTAGTTTCCATCATCAGATGTCTGTTTTTGTTTACAATTTGAATATATAATTGAATTTGCAGTATTTCTTGACAGCCCCAGTTTATAGACATTAGTGTAAGTGTCATCTACAGTCATTGATGGAGTGGAATCCCAAAGTTCAGACAGGCAGCTCATCTTAATAGTGCACATGCAAATCGATAACAGGACGTATCTGTCAATATTTAAAACGCTCATACAACACACACAGTGAAGACTAAAAAAAAATAAGGCAGAGAAAGTACCTAACACCTAGATGTCTGTGTAGGTTCTCATTTGCTCAGGTCATGATTCTTCTAGGTAGTTCTTCTGGGTTCAACTGGACTGGTTTAGCTCAACACAAGAGAGCCTCCACCTCAGGCCAAGACTCTGAAGTCCATCTGCACATGGAAGAAAAAGGACACTCTTTGGAGGACAGCAGTGTCCAAATGTTGCCCAGAGAAGACAAATGGTTTGAGAGAGGAGTCAAAGAAGCCATTTTTGTGAAAGTGGAAAGGCAAGGCAGATTTATTTGTATAGCACAATGCATACACAGGGCAATTCACAGTGCTTTACAAAAAATGGAAAAGAGACAGGTTCAAAAACATACAATTGCAATTAAAACATAATCAATAAAACATAAATAATAATCAATTAAAACAAAGTAACAGAGAAGAGTGCAGATAGAACCTTTTCAGTTGTTCTATGCACAGTTGAACAGAACCGTGTTCAGTCTGGAGTTAAACATTGTCAGAGTAGAGGTCTGTCTCATATCATCAGGAAGACTGTTCCAGAGTTTAGCTGCATAGAACTGAAATGCAGCTTCACCGTGTTTAGTCCTGACTCTAGGTACCAGCAAAAGACCAGTCCCTGAAGTTCTCAGGGTCCGAGATGGTTCATATGAGACCAGCATGTCACAGATGTACTTTGGTGCTAGACCATGGACAGAAAATCCTTCCCTGAACAGAGGTGGTGGTCTGAGACACTACTTATCAAAAACCTATAACACCATTTTATATAACATTCCCAAACAGTTTTCAACTAACAACCTTCCACACCTGGACTCACCTGAAACCAAACACACCCTTTCCGCCTGAAGGATGTGAACAGTGACCCACCCAATCTGGTCAACGACCCTGAACCTGACACACAATACCCACTAATGACCCTACCTCCAGGGACACACCCCCCTTATGACCCTAACACTTAAATTGGGAGTAACACCCACACAGGCCACTCCCCCTGCAGGTTTATAAATCCAGTTTCCCCCATCAGTTATCAGAACTAAAGAAATGTCTTGGATGAGAGACAAAATGTTTTCAAAAGAGCTAAACCAGTCCAGTTGAACTGAGAAGAACTACCAAGAAGTACCTAACACCTAATTTAACATTTAAAAATTATATATTCTTACATAAAATCAAGCACATCCACGTATGCTGCTCCTTAAAATTAATGCAATGTAGTTTTTTAATGTAAACGCACATTTTCTCTGTCATGTTGTTTGGTATCCATGTTCCCTAAACATAATGCCTCCCAAGGTTTGATGGATGGATGGATGGATGGATGGATGGATGGATGGATGGATGGATGGATGGATGGATGGATGGATGGATGGATAGATAGATAGATAGATAGATAGATAGATAGATAGATAGATAGATAGATAGATAGATAGATAGATAGATAGATAGATAGATAGATAGATAGATAGATAGATAGATAGATAGATAGATAGATAGATAGATAGATAGATAGATAGATGAGCTTCACAATCATTACCAAAGTAGGATCAAGATAAAATGCATGTTGATAGCGATGATGAGCTTTGGTTATTTTACTCACATGGACAACACAAAGCTGAAATAAATGCACCACATTCATGATGATTTTCCATTTAGTCGGTACAGTTCAGAAGAGTATCTTCCATCATACTGGTGTTTGTACTGAAGTAGAGCCTTTACTGCATTTTATATTTGATGGCCCTCATGATGCATTCAGGTGCACCTAATAAACTCCAAAACTCTGCTTTTCTGTTCCTTCTAAGATTTAAATAGCTGTAATTCTTTGTTCAGGCTTCACACATTACCAGGAAACTCTTCAAACTGGCAGAATTATTCTATATCTATAAATCATAATAAATGCCGATGTTACAAACAGGAAAAATACCCTCATCCTACTGTTAACATATCAACCAGTTCGAGTTTGTGATTTGATTTACAAAATATACACCTGAAATATTTTTTTTTAAATGCATTTTAAAGGGGCTTGAACATTTCCAGATTAACAAAAATTTCCAGGAAAATGTTTGTTTACAAAAATAGATAGATAGATAGATAGATAGATAGATAGATAGATAGATAGATAGATAGATAGATAGATAGATAGATAGATAGATAGATAGATAGATAGATAGATAGATAGATAGATAGATAGATAGATAGATAGATAGATAGATAGCACATGTAAAAGAAATAGTGCACTAGAAAGAAATGTCTTTGCACTGACTCTCAAAAATGCTATTAAGAAAATAAATACAGTTTGTTGAACATAAAAAGTGCTGTTTGCATACAGTTAAAATCTGTGTCTGTCATCATACTTTAGTTTTATGTTCAGAGTGGCTGCTTTGTCTTTTTCTTTGTGATTACACAATTAATAACAGTTGTGGCTGCATGCATAAGCATATCATTTTTTTTTCCTCAGACTTTGAATTATTTTCTGTGCATACAATCAAGGATAAAATATTCTCATCTTGAAGTGTACAATTATTTGTGGGCCCAGTAGTTAAATATCCACTGTTTGCTCTGTGTACGCATCAGAGTCATGCAGGGGGAGTCGTGTCTCTGCTGTTTCAGACCATCCCAGTACAGCAGCTCATCACACTCTTATTGTTATGTATTATTAAACTGAATGCAAATCGTTGTAAATCTGTCACTGTGAGGGGGCTTACCCTCTCCTTGCCCTCAAAAATTCTTTGTTCTACAGTTTGTGCCATGCATTATTTATTTTCCTGTTTTCGTGGTGATCTCTTTCAGCCTATGAGTGCTCTAATGATAATAAGTGTTTAATTATGGTTATGTGTGATTAAACTCAATGCAAACATTTTAGTATTTGGTAAATATTCCCATGTATATACCCTTTCTTAGGGATGTAAACAATTAATCGACTATCGATTAATTGTTGACAAGAATTTGCTCTATTAAATTATTAATTGTCGGTTAATTGCCCTTGTCCACCTGTCTACACCTGTCCGAAGGCTGCCGGTTTGTCTGCGCTGCAATGCCGCGGCTGGGATATCCGGTCATTGAACTGGATCATGGCGTTGATGAGTTAGAATCGCTTTAGGGACATGGTGGAGCGAAACACACACCAGCTCGTCTGTTTGTGGGAGCGGTGCATCCCCGCCAAAATACATGCACAAATACGGGGTCGGTATCAGATCGGAGCATTTTCCCTGGAGGTTGGTCTAGTCCACGGTCAGTGAGACAGAAGTTGAAAACATCCTCCAGGCTCCTGATCCAGGCCACAGGTATGTTCTGCATTATGTTCCGCGATCACCCCGGTGGCCACCAAGGTTATTATTGTTAACGAAAACTAACGAAATGATGAAAACAAGAATTGAAAAAACATTTTCGTCAACTGAAATAAATAAAAACTATATTTAAAAGAAAAAAACAATAACTAACTGAAACTGTATTGTGTGTTTATAAAACTAACTAAAACGGATAAAAATTATGGATAAAATTCTTTTTGTTTTCATCTTTGTCAATTTCGGATTGATACGAAATCGATTTATTTCCCTCAAGCAATTTTATCTGCTGGCACCATACGACACTTGACGGTCCGTCACTTGTGGTCACTTGTGGTTTCCAGTCGTCTTCTGGTCCCCACTCTACCTGGAAACATGGAGACTAAAGTTGGGAGAAAGCAGCAGAGTCCTGTCTGGGATTTATTTGAATATGACGGAGAAGAAGAGAAAAGATACGACAAAACTAAAATTAATACTAAAACTAAACTAAAACTAAGCATTTAGAAGAAAATGAAAATAAATAAAAACTAGCAAACCTGCTCTAAAAACAAATTAAAACTAACTGAATTAGAGGGAAAAAAAGTCAAAAGTCAAAACTAACTAAAACTAAACTATAATGAAAAATCCAAAACTATTAGAACCTTGGTGGTCACGGGAAAAAAGGAGGGGGTGGGGGGTGCGGCTTCTCCCCTGAAATCTCGCTTCATCATGTCAGTGATCCAACGTCAGAAATGCCCATTTCTTCTAAACTGCCCCTCTTCAGATCCATTTATTTATTAAATTTCTCTGCAGAATTTTTTTAGTTCTACTCCATAAATGTCATTGCCTGTACTGAATCCAATGGTACAATGAATCAATCATTAAGGAATATTACATGTTTTTTTTATGAAGTATATAAACAATATTTAGCTTTCATTCTTATAGACCCTATTAAAAGAGAAATTCAGGTTCTCAGGAAAATTGCCGCTTAGCAATTAATCATTAATTGATCGATAAGGTCAACCAACTAATGATTAATGGATTAATCGATAATTTGCATCCCTACTTCTGATAAATACATGTCTCAGAATGCGTGTGTCACTCATACTTTAAATGCTGATCAGAAAGTAGAAGGAGGTGCATGACCTGGAAAGTCTGGAATCCACTTTCTTTTTCCTAATATGTACTGTATATTAAAAGTTAATTCAGGGCCTGTATCGCAACACAGGATTAAGGGGTTAGTGAGGTAATTTAAGGTTCAATTTTGGATTTTAAGTGTCATAAAGGTGGATTGGTTTTTACATTTACATTTAACTCCTAAGATGAGGGATCAAAAGGTAGGAAGGATGCTGTGATGGATGGTTTTAAGAAATAATAAAATAAAGATCTGAAGTGAGGGGTTTTTGTATAAATTCTTTGGGCTTTCCTTTGTCTTGCTAAATAATAAATGAGAGGTGAGTAATGCAGAGATTAAAGCAGCAAAACCTTGGACTTGTGGACCTTATAATCTTCACTTGTATTTTTCTTTACTTGGTTTCACACTATTTATCAGTACTGGATTGAGATCAAAGAACAAGAGTGAAATTAGAGGTGGAATACACTGTTATAATTTGCTTTTGTTTTGAGAATGAAAAATATGTATCCAAGTGGGATGTAGTCCATGCACACAAACAGAAAATCTGTCTCTTACAACTGACAAAACAGGTTTTAACAGACTGTTTAGTTCATTCTTACATCAGGAACACCAAAGTGTAGCAAACACAACATACTGTATGTGCTCAGTCAGTCTACAGCAGGGGTCACCAATCCTGGTCCTTGAGGGCTACTATCCTGCATGTTTTAGATGTATCCCTCTTCCAACCTACCTGATTCAAATGATAGGCCTATCATCAGGCTCTGCAGAAGCCTGATAATGACCGTCAGGTGTGCTGGGAGAGGGATACATCTAAAACATGCAGGATAGTAGCCCTCGAGGACCAGGATTGGTGACCCCTGATCTACAGGGTGTATCAGAAAAAAGTAGACACTCAGAAAAAAACAACATAAAACCAAAATGCGAAGACATGTTGAAAATCTGGTCATATGTGTTTATTGACTATGTGATTCTCCCTTGATTGACACCAGTGGCCTGGGTCAGTTTTCATGCATCAGTGAACAACGCTAATTAGATTTGTGCAAAATAAAAGTCTGTTGTGCATGGAAATGTAAGGGTTAATGGGAGATCTGTCACCATGGATGACAGGTTCCATTGGTCTTTTACTTGCATACATCAAACAGGAAAAAAATAATGACATGTGAAGCCCCTACCATCGATACAAAGATTTCACATTAAGGACAGGTTTGAATCTATCATGCCAAACACAAGGGGTTCATGCTGTTAGTGAGGATTTTTTAAGCTTGTTTTGAGCTGACCATTTGAAATTTGAAACATTTCAGTCAGCATAAGTAATTCATTGCATCCTCTGGGTATTCCCTCTTGGTAATTTCATTACAAGTGGAACTCCTGAGGCAGGACAGGGGCATGATTTGGTGTGCCTTCACAGATATGTAGAGGAGGGCACAGATTTGCATGGCAAGGAACGGGGCCCAAGTGGAAGACTAATCGTGCTGGAATCCTTCGACTTACAGAAGTGTGTGCCTTCAATTAAAATCCTGACGTGTAAAACCCAAATCTTGACTCACTGAACAAATTTTGCTATTAATTTTTAGTTTCGCACCGATGTGTGAAATCTTTGTATCGATGGTGTGGGGTTAATATGTAATTATTTTTTTATGTACAAAATACAAACTGGAATGGCTTATACCAGGGGTGTCACACTCATTTTAGTTCAGGGGCCACATACAGCCTAATATGATCTAAAGTGGGCCAGACCAGTAAAATAAAGTAAATAATAGGATAAGAACTTATAAATAATATCAACTCCAAAGTTTTCTCTATGTTTTTGAGCGAAAAATAAATAAAATTCCATAATGAAAATGTTTACATTTACGAACTATATTTGAACATAACATGAATAAATATGAACAACCTGAAAAATAAGTGCAATTTTAGCAATATTACGCCTTAGTTTATCATTTTTATCACAACTTACAGATCGCAGTAGATCTTCAAAGACACAAAACATTCAGTAACAGGCAGAATATTGGTACAATTCCACATACTAGTCTGTAAATGTAAACATTTTTGTGTAATTTTACTTTTTTTTTTTTTTTTACACTAAAACAAAGAGAAAAATTTGCTTTTTTTTCCCATTATTTATAGGTTATTGTGATAGTATTCTACTGGTCTGACCCAGTTTAGATTGAATTGACCTAAAATGATTTTAACATCCTTGATGGTTAATATCATCCGTGAAATTTTTGTATTTCACAAATTCATCCCACGGGCCAGATTGGACCCTTTGGCGGGTCAGATTTGGCTCCCGAGCCACATGTTTGACACCTCTGGCTTATACCAACCTTCGCCACAATGACTTCTTAACATTAATTCGGCTTATGTACTGCCTAAAACTGTTTCTGTGCACCACTTAAACCATATAATGGTTGGGAAAATCCTGTCTAACCCAGTGCACATTCAGATGTACAGGATAAATATGCAGTTCTGTATATGTCCATGTTTGTAACTGGAGACCTGATGCTAACTCCGCCCCCTTTTACGTGAACGTGTTCATAAATAGTCAGAAAATCTGGATGGACACAAGTTGATAACTGCTGTTGTACCTGTGTGTGATTGTGTTTGTTTGGATTTGTAGAACATTCAGTAGCAAGAAAGAGGATTAAACTGTCATTGAAAAGGAATAAATTAACACTTGTTTCAACTGCAAATCCAAACACTTTGATAGATATTTGGAGTTTTGTATGTTTTTATAGAACTCTCTTTATTTGGGTTTTTGGTACACAAATATACTTTGACTTACACATATGCACAAAAACAACCACTTACTATTCATACATTATTACCCCACCCCCCCGAAGGGGAGGCAAGGGGTATTGTTTTTGGTTTACTTTGTTTCTTTGTTTCTTTGTTAATGCTCTGGCAGTAAAACTATTGGTTGAATTCATACCAAAGGGGGTTTATAGCTTGCCAGTGACCCAGAATAGATGTGGTTACATTTTGGGAACAATTTCTTGTGAATTTTTTAAATCTTTTTTTTTTTGTCTATAAAACATCAATTTTGTTTCAATTTACTTGGCACATATAGAGGCAATTGATAAGCTGACATCAGCACGTGCATAGACATGATGACATCAGCTGGATCCATACCAAAATGAGCTTCACTACATGCAAGAAAAACACATGTAATATTAAAAGAACATGTATTTTCGAACATTAGACCAACATAACTGCTGATTCAGACGCCTGTCCACATCCATATTATCCCTTTGAACATCATTCCTTACATCAGTACCATTACTTCATGGTACCGAAAACAAAGCAGGTACACTCACTGTTCATACAGAGGTGGACCTTACAGACCTTGTAAACCACATTGGACCTGAGATTGTTGACTCACTGTCCTCACTGGAACTGTTGCTGTCACTGTCTTATAATGTGTGCGGAAATTACCAAAAATAGTCACTTGCCTGATAAAGGGCTAAAGCATTGCTCCTCAACAGGATAACAAAGATATAAACGGTTTTCTTGTCCACAGTCTCCATGGGACAGTGGTTCAGAGAGCCGTCGCTCCAGCTGGACCAGCATGAGTCGGGCCCCCAGCCTGCACAGGAAGAGCCAGTCTGGGGAGATGGAGTCCCTGCTGTCCGACACCCACACAAGCTCCAACCTCAGCAGCAGGGAGCAGTCTCTGGATCAGTCCGAGCTCCTCCAGGTGCCCATGCTGTACCCGCCCGACTGCAACGGCACCACCTACCACCTCTCGGATCACTGCTACGACGAGGCCCCGACATCGCATTACCACACCGATCAGGAAGAGGACGAGTATGAGGAGGTGCGTTTTTGTTTTCTTTATGCTTTTGAAGTAGGTTTTGTTGCAGTTGCAGAGAAATGCATTTAGATGTCCTGTTTCTGTTGTTCAAAAGAGCTGATGCGTCCAAAAGTTCAAAAACTGCTGCTCATTATTTTGTGAGGCATTAATTCCAACCTTTTTGTCCTCAGAAAACAGTTCTGGCACTTATGTAACTTTGCAAATATAAGATTAGCTGAAATAATATTAACGGCAGGGATGTTCTGAAAATTTCAGACACAGTCATATAATGGATTAGTGCTTAAAATGTAAAGTCTGACCCAAGGAAATTGTTTTACTTATTACTTTAGTACATTTTTATGCTAAAATATGAGAATGCTTAAGAACAAAGTAAGCTTAAAAGAAGGCAACTTGAGTCTGTTATGTGCATCAAATGTACGCGTGTGTGTGTTTTCCCTCCAGAGTTTATGTAAGAAGCTGAAGAAGATACTGGAGCCATATGAGCCTCAGTGGTGCCTGGAGCATGAAGAGTGGTCTCTTTATCTGTTTGCTCCACAAAACCAGTAAATATACACCACACACACACACACTAACCTCGATATCACCTGAGTGGCCGATGTGGCTTAACCAACATGATGTGTGAAAATTCAGTTAAAGCATGAAGGTGATACCAGAGCTTCAAAGTTTACAGTATTGCAATTTTGTCTTTTCAGTGAAACAGACTGAATTTGTGATTGAAATGGTGACAAAATGAGTATGTGTGGAGGAATTGGTGAAGAGGTGCTGTCCCTCTCCACTTTAGGTTCAGGTTGTGGTGTCAGAAGGTCATAACTCACAAGATGTTTGATCATGTCGTCCTCCTCTTCATCTTCCTCAACTGTATCACCATCGCCCTGGAGAGACCTGATATACAGCCCAACAGCATGGTAAGGCACACACAAACATGTTGGATGTGGAAGCAACACTATGATATTTTTTAGGTGTCAGTCCCAACAAAATGAACTAAAAATGACCTTTGAGATGTAGGTCAGTAGCAGTGGACACTGCTTGGGAACAGGGTGATTATGGTCAACAAAAACTAAAACTAAAAACTACCAACACTGCAAAAAAAAAAAAAAAAAACTTTCCAAAAGTACAACTCAAAATGAAAAGAACTGAACATGAAGTCAACTTTGTTTTCTCATAATGCCGATGGTTCACAATTTTTACAGACATAGTTTTGCGCAATGTGGGACCTGAAGAGACTATAATTTTGTAAATTCTTTTTAATGTGTGTTCTTTAATCCTACCTTTTCCAGCTTCTATAGATAAATGCTTTCCTTATAAAACTTAAAGGAGTCAATTCTTCATATTAAAGAAAAACTAAAAGGACTTACATATATGTAATTGTAATTTTGAGGGAACATATTTGTATTTTATTTTATTTTTCTTATACAGTCCCTTTGCACTGGGGGTTTTGCTGCTAAATTGAACTGAGCTGCTAAACTGATTTTCATTGTTCCTGTGACGGTGACAATAAAGATCTATTCTATTCTATTCTATTCTATTCTATTCTATTCTATTCTATTCTATTCTGTTCTATTCTATTCTATTCTATTCTATTCTATTCTATTCTACATAGGTTTATTTTAGAAGCAAAAGTTAATACTGAACCACAAAAAATAGAAAAGAAATAATTTTACAAAAGCAAAAATAAGGTTCTTGGTCCATAAAAGAAGTCAAATGAACAGAACTAAATACAGGCTAATGACAAGTAACTGAAGAAACCAACTGACGTTACACAACTGTACTGTATGCTCAGAAAACACATTAAACATTAAATAGCTATCAAAGAAATACCATGAGAGTTAATCTTACGTTTACACAAATAAGCATCAGTTAAACCAAAAGAAATACCCAAAGAGTTACAAAACAAAAACAGTCAATCTAAACTATCCAACTTTAAATCCTCCTGCCTTAGCGGTGCTTTAGTCAGCTTCGATTGGTACCTTCACCATTGTGCCCATCTTATACTCACACCCGATTATGGCAGCATCATAGAACCAGTAAAATAGAAACAGAAATTAGACAAATTGTAAATTAACATAGTGATAGAATGACTTAGAGCTGAGCAATAAATTGGATTAAATTATGAAAAATCCTTGAATCACAAAGTTAATATTGTTCCTCTAGAGATCGTTACTAAATTCAGCCTGTTTCCCTCTTTTTAGCTTACCGGCCAACAGGCCGTAAGCTATTGTTGTCATGCGTCGTCTGTCGGCGTCGTCTGTTGTTTGTCGTCTGTTAGAAAATTTTCAATTGTCTTCTTCTCCGAAACTACAATTTCGATTGACTTCAAACTTGGTATACAGCTTCTTTATGATGATGTCAACAAAAGTTAGTGAAATTATTTCCAGCTGGATCTGATTCTGGATTTGGTGCGACTTTGAAAAATTTTCCCATTGTAAGAGATAGGGAGTGGATTGATACAATAAATCACTAAGTATCAATGATATCAAGTTGGAATTTGAAGTTTTTACAGATCTGATTGGAATATGACCAAAACATGGACTATTTCTGTAATATAATAAATACACATAACTGGGTGATAATAAATGGCATCTGGATACATTTCCCAAAGCTTTTAATTTGGCCGGTAAGCTACAGGGTCATTGGTCCTATTTTTTACATAAATTGAGCATGTGTTAAGTTATGGCATATAATTTCAGTAAAGAAAGAGTATTTTCAATTAAGCTTTGTCTTCAATTTATGTCGCCAAAAAACAACTGATCACAATCGTAAATTGTCCATAACACTGAAACGAAGTTTAATTTTTTTGCCCATTTCTCCCAACTTTAGATCGAGTTACTGTTGAATACACAAAAAGTACTAAATGTGCACACTTACAAGTAGGGTGTTTGTGTTTCCAACTAACAAAGTAAAACAATGTATTATATGAAATTAAGAACTATGTGTGGTACATGTGCGGTGTGAGTGCAAAGTGTTAAATTATATTGTAAAAACTATGAAAATAAAAATGTACTAATGTGTGAATGCCATTTTGAAGCTGTGTAGCAGCAGGTGCGGACACTGAATTTAAGATAAAACTAAAAATGAAGTGAAACTGAAAAAAGTAAAGAGTAAGAAAAATATTAAAATTATCATGTAAAAACTACAACACCTTTAATCCAGTGCAATATGGAGCTGTAGGAATGAAACTTTAAAATTAAACTAAAGTAAACCTCAACAGCATTTCAGTCAACTCACGTTAGAATATTTATTTCAGTATCAAGACACATTTAGATTTTGGTGCCTAGGCTCCGGGATCTGCACCCCCCGCAGATATTTTACATATAGGAAAAGGGGAGTGATGAATAAATAACCTCCCCCTGGGGACAGATACTGGGGTGGTGGAGGGGCCTTTAAAGAGCCAGTGGCAGCATTGGTTTGTCAGAGGGAAAGCTGGGAAACTCCTGCAGTTTCAATAGGCTGTTTGATTGGAGGGTGTGGTTAATGTGTGGAGAGACACAAGCATGCGAGTCAGTGGGTTTACTTCACACTAAAAATGAACAGATTACAATCTTAATATGTAAATAATATTTCATTTTTAATTTCAATTCTATATTTATATGAATATATAAATATCTAATTACTTATTTTTCTTTTTATATTTCATTCTTCAATTTTTTTTTTTTTTTTTGTACCTGTCTTTTCTCTCAGCAATTGCTTGCTGTATGTTGCTGCTTTTAACTGTGATATTTCCCTACGGTGGGATAAATAAAGTCTTATCTTATCTTATCTTAGCTTAGCTTAGCTTAGCTTAGCTTAGTTTAGCTTAGCTTAGCTTAGCTTAGCTCTACTGAAATCAGAGTTTCACCAGTCAGTCAGTCTAACACACCCAGATAATGTGATTGAATTTTGATCTAGTGAATGTAAATAGACCAGTTGGATTGGAATGGAATGAGATGTTCTGCACATCATCTAGAGCTCTGCACCAAATCCTGACCTACAAGTAGAACATCATGGATTTCATCTGCACAAAAAGTACAGTGGACAGAAAATATGCTATGGACAAATTTGCAGCGTTGTCCATTGTTGTGCTTGTTTACCTCTAGGTTGGCAGTATTCAGAATCAGAATCCTTTTTTAATCCCAGGGGAATTTGTTGTGTGTTTGTTGCTCCATGTAAGTGGAATAAAAAAGTAGCAGGAAAGAAATACGACAAATACAACACAGACAGGAATGATTTCCTGTGTCATTCAATGGTGCATTAGGGTGATATCAGTCTGTCACTGAACGTGTTGCTGTGACTGACAGAGTGGGTGAGTGGAATTGTCCAATATTGTCCTGATCTTGGACAACACTCGCTTCTCTGACACCGCTGTCAGAGAGTTCAGCTCCATCCCCTCAACGTTACTGGCCTTGTGGATCAGCTTAGGTATTTATAGTTGTGTTCTGTGACGGCGTAGGTTAACAAGCTGAAAGAGTGCATATGGCCACCACTCCTACGCATGTACAGGGTGGGGAAGCAAAATTTACAATGAACATTTAGTTGTTTTTTCTCAGCAGGCACTACGTCAATTGTTTTGAAACCAAACATATATTGATGTCATAATCATACCTAACACTATTATCCATACCTTTTCAGAAACTTTTGCCCATATGAGTAATCAGGAAAGTAAACGTCAAAGAGTGTGTGATTTGCTGAATGCACTCGTCACACCAAAGGAGATTTCAAAAATAGTTGGAGTGTCCATAAAGACTGTTTATAATGTAAAGAAGAGAATGACTATGAGCAAAACTATTACGAGAAAGTCTGGAAGATACTATTAAAGAAGAATGGGAGAAGTTGTCACCCGAATATTTGAGGAACACTTGCGCAAGTTTCAGGAAGCGTGTGAAGGCAGTTATTGAGAAAGAAGGACACATAGAATAAAAACATTTTCTATTATGTAAATTTTCTTGTGGCAAATAAATTCTCATCACTTTCAGTAAACTAATTGGTCATACACTGTCTTTCAATCCCTGCCTCAAAATATTGTAAATTTTGCTTCCCCACCCTGTAGACTGGGACAAAGACAACAGCTTGATTAACCCTTAGGGGTCCACGGTTACGGCCCTGTGACTCACTCACATGACATTTTCAACACGTCGTGACGTCGGAAGTTGGTCACGTAGACCACTGGGGACAATTGTATTTGAAAGTGCGGACTTGAAACACTCTCCCACCTTTTATTTGATATTGATATAGCAAATACAACCCGAGATATAACGGTTTGAAATCAGAGGAAACAAACATGAATAAAAGTACAAAAATGAGGTGAAGCGGGTGTTATATTTCTGACCATATCTTCATCATTTTTTGTCCTTTTTCAAAATGAAAAAGACTGGCCAAATCTGTGGATTCTAATCCACAGACTGCATTAGCATTGCAGGTAAAGGTGAGAATGACCCCCACCTAAACCTCATGTGGAAACCAGGAGGACTGGGGGGATAAGAAAACACCTATGTAAAGATATGCTTTTATGTCAAATATTTGAGTATAGTTTTAATTTATTACAATTTTGATTTTATATACCTAGTATTTGGAACCAGTATTCACTTTTAAAGTCTTTGAAAAGGTTCATTAAGCATCTTTGTGTTATTTATGCAATAGATTATATAAATTTTTCAAATCGGATTTTATATTTTTTTGTGTGTTTTTTGGCCTTTTGTGTTGATATAGTAGATTAAAGTGAAAAAACAATAGACAGATGATATAGATGAAGTTGTGCTGAAAAAAGACATACCAAACATGGGTATAGTAAACATTTCTGTATATAGTATACAAAGGCAAAATCAAAAGTACTCAAAAACGGCCAAAATAGGTTCAGACCCCTAAAGGTTAAATGGCTGGGTTCATAGCTGGACTAAGCTGTGCATGTAAACGTACTGAATATGTATGAAAGAACAGAGGTTAAGATGCAAGTTAGCAGCGTGGTGGTGTAGTGGTTAGCACTTGTGCCGCATAGCTAGAAGGTTCTAGGTTCAGTTCCCCACCAGTCATCATTTAAAACAAGTATAAATAGTTTAATTCTCCTGTCAGTGCCCTTGACCGTGGTCCTGATGAAGATCTGGAGTTGGTCCCTGAGCTGCCTTCAATGACAGCTCACTGCTACTAATGTCCTAATGCTAATGTGAGGTCCTGTGTGTGTATTTGGATGTGTAAAATGCAAAGTCTGAATTTCCCTACGGGGATAGTAATAATGAGTGAACCTTCAACCTTGCCTGAACTAGCTTGCAGGCATTGCTTTATTCTTGGAAAGTGTAAAATGTAAAGGATTTCTATCAAAAATCCCACTATAAAAATATTGTATTGGTTTCTATTAACAAGTTATATCACAACTGATTTGATAAAATTACAGAAAAAAATTACAGAAAATTACAGAAAAATCAATAAAAAAAATAAAGGGATACAGATATTTAGTAATTACATTGAAATTTAAATAATATGTTGAACCTTTAAAGGGGTCATATTTTGCTAAACCCATTTTTATTGGTCTGTGGTTCATTTATTTGTGTATTTGGACCTTAATAGTTCAAAAAGTTTGAATTTGAACCCTCCAGGTGCTGCAAATCTATGTTTATATTCATTTTGGCAAAAATCGAGTAGATTTCTACAACCAATTTTAATTCCTGCTGCATTTGTTACATTTTATATAACTAGTTATGTCATGACATTTGCACATATAAGGTCAAGACTTCCAATGAACATTTCTTCGAGTATGCCAGCAGTTGTAGTAAAAATTGAAAATATGTCCAAACTTCAAGCCGATTACCTAAAATGTTCAGTTTTTGGTTGTATTAACGAACACAAGTGGCTGAACGGGACAGAAAGTAACAACAACCTGGTGGGGGTGGGGGGTGAAGTGGCTCATTTGCATTTAAAGGGCCAGTGCTCAAAACAACCTATCTGGTGTCATTACTCAGAAATAGGGTTGAAGATGGACCTGTCGAGTGGAATTAATGAAGAATTCAGACCCAAGCATGGCATTTACAGTTTATGTAGACCACAGGGAAATGTTTTAAAATGCATAGTTCATTTAAAAAAGCAAAATATCACTCCTTTAAATTACTGTAAATATACCTGTATTTTTTGTCCCTCTGAGGATCACTGTCAGTGTTTACATCTGAAACTGGTCCTCACAAAGATAGAAGAACCAAGCACACACACACACACAAACTGTTGACTACACTGATGCTCATTTGCTTGTAGCTCATGTAAGAGTGGTTTGGGATTCATTACAGTGTCAGAACATGTTGTTCCTACTATGCTTTTATTATGTTTCTGCTACAATAGTAATAGCTTTTTCTTTCCCCAGCTCATTTCATGACAAGTTGCATTTAAAGCCCCGATTTGAAGCTAAAGCAACTGGGACTGTGTTTGTGTGTTTGTGACAGGAGCGGGTGTTCCTCAGTGTGTCCAATTACATCTTCACTGTGATCTTCGTGGGGGAAATGATGATTAAGGTAAACGTAATAATACTTGTATCTAAATTAGCATTTCACTCAGAAACCATTTTATCATCCTACCTATAAAAGAGCAATTTTCCTCCTTGCCAGGGATCAGAATGGCTTTCAGTCTCATTTTTTCAATTTTATTATTTTATAATTTCATCGTTTTTTAAAGATTCTCTCTACGTGTTTGTCAGGTGGTTGCGATGGGCCTCTACTTTGGAAAAGGCGTGTACCTTCAGAGCAGCTGGAATGTTTTAGATGGGCTGCTGGTGTTCGTATCGCTGGTGGACATTCTGGTCTCAGTGGCGTCGGCAGGTGGAAACCGGATCTTAGGCATCCTCAGAGTTCTTCGGTTGCTCCGAACCCTGCGACCGCTCAGGTAGGGATTATTATGTTTATTTTAGACTTCCTAAGGTTTTGATCTTTTGAGGCTGACACATTCTGAATCATAACCTCTTGTAAAATGTGGGCGTGTCACAACCAAACTGAAACTATGATCTGTTCTGTCTTAGTTTTTCTGTGATGAAGAAAATGTAACGGGTCTGTTTTGAAAATGCAAGGAGCAGAAATTACAGATATTTGTGTTGAATGTACAAAAGTAAAAATGTCACCAGAAAAATAAATGCTTAAATGAAGGACTCATACCAGAAAAAAATCCATAAGTACAGTAACAAAGTATTTGTACTTGATTATTTTCCACCCCTGATTATAAATGGATTGATTTTGTTCAGTTATCAGATGTGATGTTAACAGTTTTATGAAAACAAATATCAGTGTGTTTTTGTATCTGATAAACTAAATTAAAAATGGCTTAACTCTGATGCAGTTGCTTCTCCACTCTGCGCCACATTCAGCATTTGATTGGTTACAGTCATGGGTAAAAGCTTATCAGCACTGAAATGAGAAAAGAGCATTTACTAGTATTTATTATTTATAATCAGCCCAGTTCACCTTGAAAACTGAAGATAACATTTGTTGGAGTATTTTAGTTTACTTTACTTGAGCGTCAAATTAAAGGCATTCCACTGATGCTTGGCATTGAATTTATTCTAAAGGATTCAATTACGCTGTTACTGCAAATGTACACAGTAATAATTGAGATCCTTCCAATAGATAATAACTGCAGTGATTAATATGTTTTAGTTCTCTAACCCTGAAACTGATTCAGTGTGTTGCTTCGCATTCTTTTAACAACCTTCAGTTTGTATAGAACATAAAGACTGGACTGTGTTTCAATGATAAAAGGTCATGTGGTTTGGCGAGTCCAGAATAACCCTGTTCAAGAGTGATGAAGAGAGGGAGATGAAGTCATTACCCATCATGCCTAGTGCCTACAGTCCAAGCCTGTGGAGGCAGTGTTATGATCTTGGGTTGATTCAGTTGGTTAAAGGGGTCATATTTTGCTAAACCCACTTTTATTAGTCTTTGGTTCATTTATTTGTGTATTTGGACCCTAATAGTTCATAAAGTTTGAATTTGAACCCTCCAGGTGCTGCAAAGCTGTCTTTACATTTTGGCAAAAATCAAGTGGATTTCTACTATAAGTCTTGCTTAATTTGTTACATTTAAAACTAGTTACGTCACAATATTTGCCCATACAGGGCCAAGACTTCCAACAAACATTTCTCCCAGTACGCCGTAATTGTTTGTCAGCAGCAGCGGTTGTAGTCCATACCGAAAATATGTTCAAACTTCGAGATGATTACCTAAAATGTTCAGTTGTTGGTTGAACGGGACAGAGCAGCACGGCCAACAACCTGGAGGGGGTGGGGCCAGAAGTGGCTCATTTGCATTTAAAGGGCCAGTGCTCAAAACCACCTTTTTGGTGTCATTACTCAGAAACAGGGTTGAAGATGGACCTGTGGAGTTGAATTAACAAAGAATTCAGACCCAAGTATAGCATTTACAGTTTATGTAGACCACAGGGAAATGTTTTAAAATGCATAATTCCATTTTTTTAAAAAAACAACCAAAATATCACTCTTTTAAACAATGTTTTGTGTCCATAAAATGACAGAAATAAACACTGTGATGTTGCATAAGTGCATACTTGCATCGAAGCACTGCCATGGCGAATGTGTTCCATAATAAAAACCAAAAATGCTCTGACTTTTTCTTTTTGTCAGGCTGTGTATGTTGGTTCCAATTATCAGTCACTCATAACCCAATGAGTATCAGAAAAAACAAATCATTCTCTCCTTAACTTGTGTGATTCCTCTGAAAGGCAGATTGTAAAACAGATTCAGATTTCCCAGCCCCAGTTTCCTGTAATTTTTTATCTTTTGAAAGTGTGTAAGGTTTGTTGGACTGTGTGTTTCAGGGTGATCAGTCGGGCTCCAGGTCTGAAGCTGGTGGTAGAGACTCTGATCACGTCTCTTAGACCAATTGGGAATATTGTGCTCATCTGCTGTGCTTTTTTCATCGTGTTTGGAATTCTGGGAGTCCAGGTAAACAGTGATGCTCTAGCTTTTATTGCAAAATGTATGGATTTTGGCTAATGAACATATCAGTTTAAACTTATTTTCACAATTTTATGTCCTCAAACAACCACAGCTCGTTGTGTTTCTTGCTGAAAGCAAAGGCTGATCGCTGTAGTTTTGAATAAACAAGGCAGAGCTCTGAAATGCCTCAGGTAATAAAAAGTGAAGAGAAATATTGGGAGAAAATGCAAATGAGCTGCTGATAATGCCTTGCAGTGGCTGGAAGTAATTAAAAAACAATGGTTCAACTGCACAGCATTGCCTGAAAAGGTATTCCTCTCATTGGAGTTTCACCTGGATTTTTGCATTATTTTTGTTATCAATTAATGCATTTTTATCCTTTATTTATTCCATTAAAATCCCATGTATTATTCCAGTTCTTCCCTGTATTTTTTGTATTTTGTAATTAACAACTGTAGTTAAATATGAAACTACACTCTGCAGGTGTACATCATATAAAGGAATGATAACCATTACCATACTGAAAATTAACATTTTTAGGTTTAACATTTGATCTTAGTCTTATTTTTGCAGTAAATATCATGCACTAAAAGAAATCAACTTCATCTATACAGCAGGACTTGTCTATATATTCTTGATGATACCTACATTAGCAGCAGCATAAATTACACTGTCAGAAGCTGCTTTAGCAGTGACGCATATATTCAACATATTCTCCAAAACACACTACCACTAAATGAGGTTTTAATCAGAGCACTTGTGCTGGTTTGTCGAGTGCAGATGATCTTCAGTACTTGTTTTGAATTTAAAGCAGACTGGAGCAGATGTTTCTTGGATATGTTAGCTGTAACATACAGTCAGCCCGTAGGCATTTACTGTGTAATTTAATGTGCTCCTCCACCATTTACATCTATCCTCTCTTATGAAGGTTTGCTTATAATACCTTGTGGTTACAGCTTCATATGTTTGTATGCACACTTCTGTTCGTGTGTCTTTGCAGCTTTTTAAAGGGAAGTTCTTCCACTGTGAGGGGCTCGATGTGAGTAACATCACCAATAAATCCCAGTGCCTGGAGGCCAGGTATCGCTGGGTTCGACGGAAATACAACTTTGACAACCTTGGGCAGGTTTGTTGTACAAACACACAGGGATGGGGGATGTGTGCAAAGGATCATATCACACATACATATTGAAATCTTAACTCTTAAAGACCCAGAACTACTTTTGTGTTGATTTTTTTTCTCTAAATGTTAAGTGTCTTTAAGTCATTTATCACCATTAATCATAGTTTTAAGCTCTGCATTTTGCATTTTTCAGTATAAATCAAGTGTTTTCTTATATTTAATTCACAGATGATGTAGATCTTCATAAAAGCTCAGAGTAAATTAAAAGGTTTTAATATCAAAACAGAGAAAACAGAGCAAAAAGTGACTTTTTCAGCAACATGTATAATTAACTGGACTTAAAAACAAGTAATGCATCAGATAGGAGGAGAAAAAAAAAATCTGTTTTTTGAAGATTTGCTGAAAATTCTGTTTCTATATCCATCCATCTTTTCATAAAATTTACAGACAAAATTGACAAAATTACACAAAATATAGTTATACTGTTAAAAATCTAATGCAGCTGTATCTTTAAAGCTGTGGCGATGAGATAAAACTGGAATATTGTCTGCCATTATGAAAGACATTGACGCCTAAAGTCCAAGAATTATTTTTTACAGTGACTTCCAAATGAATTTTTCTCTACATTTAATCTTTCCTAAGTGATTTATCACAATGTATTATAATATTGTTCTTTGTATTTTCATTTTTCATTACAAATCATGGATTTTCCTATATTTAATTGAGAGGTCATGTAGATGTTCATCAAAACTCAGAGTAAATTTAAAGGTTATTATATCAAAACAGAAGAAAACTAAGAAAAAAGTGACTTTTTCAGCAACATATATCATTATGAAAACATAAAACAAGTGTGTCCATCCACTGTCATTTATCAAACTCCATGGGTTTTACTGGTGAATCAATGTTACAGAAGATAACAGTGTTTCCACGGTAACTGCAGAGCTTCTGAACATCCAAATGGGTCATATCTGATGACCATGAAAATGTGAACAACTGTATTTTACACCAGTTATTGTATTGATAGGTTTAGTGGATCAACATTTTACATCAGTAGATGGTTTTGGTCCATAGTGGATGTTTTGGTCTTTAATGTGCAGGCAGATAATGAACAACACTATTTGTACCATTATTTTTATGCTAGCATGTTCGCAGCTTGTGTTGGAGTCTGTATTATGCCAGGTATTTGTTGATGTGAGCTAACTCCATTACTAATATAAAGCCTGCCTCATGTGACTCCATCCGTGATAATGCGAATGTCTGATTATTTAGAGGACTTAGGTCGGTTTTCCTGCTTTATGCTCACCTCAGTGCCTCTTTCTGCTTCTCTACATCAACAGCAGTGTGCAACAGCAGCTACTTTTAGCTAATGTCAACAAACCGCCATCTCCCAGTACAACACGGATTTCAGTTTGACGCAAGATCACAGGCACATGCAGATCTTACATACTGTGATGTACATTCAAAAGGAATTTTAACACTGACGTCTCATCGTGTACTCATCTAATTCTGACACTTTATCACACATCTGTCTTCAATCCTGTTGGTACTCGGCATAAAGGTTGGGAACATCTGCGCGTATGCACAGTGCCCAGGGTCTGTGCTGTGTCTCTGGCTAAATAAAAAGTGAGCACAGGCTGCTTTGTAACCCACCTCCACCTCACTTCCACCCCTCCATGCTGTGTCTGACTTAATCAATGTCATGTCGTTGTCATTGCTGCCTGTTCTGCTCTGTTCCCTATGGGGGGGTCTTGCTATTACTCTCATAACTGCACACATATGCATATGAAAGGGCAGGGAGGTTCCAGAGCACAGCCTTATGGTAATAACACAACACATGCAGATGAAAGTTCTTTCCTGCTTTTCAAGTTACCTGTTTGCTACCTCCCATCCCCTCTCACTTTGCCCAATAGTTGCACAGACTCTACACCAGAGACTGTACACCGATACAGATTTAAACATTTTTGAGCAAACAAACAACATTATAAGAACTGGTAGTAAACAGTGGATTTTTTCATCATTTTTTCAGTTTCATGTGTCCAAATACAGTTCCATATACCATATTTTCCAGACTATAGAGCGCACCTGAATATGAGCCGCACCTGAATATATGCCACACCCGCAAAATTTCAAAAGAAAAAAATATTTGTACATATATAGACGCACCTGACTATAAGCTGCAGGTGTCCACGTTGTAACATGAGATATTTACATAGAAAGATGGTAAAGAGAGAGATTATTTAAATATTTATTTATATACCTGAACTGCTTTTTTCCAAATAGTGCCTGTAACGCAGCAGTAAAATGGCAGTAACACGGCTGGTTAAAAAACCCAGAAAAGTCATTGATCACTATCTTCATCTTCCTTCATCTTCATCTTCCTTCTGTGCACTGAAACCACTGAAGTCGTCTTCTTCAGTGTCGGAGTTGAATAGCCTCAGAAAGGCTCCGTCACACACCTTCTCAGTCTCTCTTCCATTGTTGCTCTCAATGGCACTTGCGTGCAGCAGCTCTATTTCCTTCTTGGACAGACACATTGATTGGTTGTAACTTAAAAGCTGCATCATATGCATTTCTTCGTGTGTTTTCCATGATGAGGGTTTGTGCATGACATGCAAAATGATTGTTAAAAGTTAAGCTTAAAACTTCTCCTCTTCGCATCACCTCTTCCACCTGTCTCGTTTTTGCGCTTCCTACTAGAGCGCCCCCTGGAGGCTGTTAGCTGGTCAAAATCTATACTTGAGCCGCATCGTTGTATAAGCCTCAGGGTTCAAAGCATGAGAAAAAAGTAGCGTCTTATAGTTCGGAAAATACGGTATATCTTTTTTCATTATGCTGCATAGGGAAAATGCTTAATGGGCTTCAGTGGATTTTTTTTTTTCCTTTACTACACAGAGTAATCACAGGGGGGAACTGCATCACTGAGTGGCAGCTCCGTATCCAGTTCTCTTCATCCATCCATGTATTACTGTGTACTGTCATATGTAGAAAGAAAACAGACACATGAAATGATCTGCCCAATCAGCAGAGATGTACATGAGGCTATTCAGCTCTGGCATATTGCTGACATAATGCAGATCCATTTTATTAAACACACTTTGAAGTTATCATGTGTGGAGGTTTAGAAACAGGAGTAGGACGATATAAAATGACACTGTGTCTACGACTCATTCTCAGAAATGACAGACTGTGGACATGTGAAAGATCCATCCACATATAACATACCTCACTCCCACACACACAAGCACACACATATATATATATCTTGTCCTGACACCTGGTCTTAAAAAGTGAATGATAGCAGAAAGCTAATTTATAAATGTATCTCTTCCAGGCGCTGATGTCCCTGTTCGTGCTGTCATGTAAAGACGGCTGGGTCAGCATCATGTATGACGGCCTTGATGCTGTCGGAGTGGACCAGCAGGTAAAACACACACACACACACACACACACACACACACACACACACACAGACATACAGGAAAAGGAGAATGTGGGTAGAACTATAAATACTAGGGAAATACATAAATCAGTCAGCACTGTGTATATTGTATTTCACGGTGTTTTAGCTGTGTTTAATGTCGGTCTCAGGCACCATTTGAACTTTTGTTTCAAGCACAAAAGGAAAAATTTCAACGTAGAAAGAAGGTGTAAGGAAAGAAAAAAGGCAGATGGATAAATAGATCTGAGCTGACAGTGCTGGCAGTGTCTGTGCTGACTCAGGACTTACATTGTCTTCTTGTTTGTGCTCTCTCCTTTTCTTCTTCTTCACCTCCTCTTTTTTCATTTTGTCCCTATTCTACCTCCTCCCTTTCTCCTTCCATTTTCTCTCTCTGTGTCTCCCTGCAGCCAATCAGAAACAACAACCCTTGGATGCTGCTGTTCTTCATCTCTTTCCTGCTCATTGTCAGCTTCTTCGTGCTCAACATGTTTGTGGGTGTGGTGGTGGAAAACTTTCACAAGTGCCGGCAGCAGCAGGAGGAGGAGGAAGCACGGCTGCGGGAGGAGAAACGACAGAGGCGTTTGGAAAAGAGGAGAAGACGTAAGAGAACCGGAGGAATGAAGGGAAAACGCTATGCAAGATATATATTACATTTTCAAATGTGCAGGCTCTCAAATAGTATACCTATTTTTTTTGTTTTTTTAGCATCTAATTTGAAATCCATGAGCAACAATAAACTGTGACCGCTCCTCTGGAAATGCTTTTGCACAAGGTTTTGGAGCGTGGCTGCAGAGATTCACTCTCTCTCTGCCCTGAGAGCATTAGGGAGGTTGGGCACTGATGTGGAGTGATAAGGCCAGGCTGCGATCCAGTTAATCCCAAAGGTGTTCCGTGGGACTGAGGTCAGAACTCTGTGAAGGCCAGCTAAGTTCTTCTTCAACAAAGTATGGTATTGGCTGTGTAGGAGGGAAATGTGAGGTTTAATCCTTACACTGTGTAAAAGTGGATTTTACACAAACTCCTGCAGGTTAAAGTGGACTAAGTGAACACTTTTAATGCTGACAGACACTAATGCAGTGGTTTCCAACCTTTTTTGGTTCGTGATCCCATTTTAACATCATAAATTTCTGACGACCCCAGACATTCAAAACGACAATTTGTTTTGCTAAAATTGATTTGTTTTTGATCATGTAGTAGTTTGCTCTACTATGTTGCAAATAAACGTTAATTTTAGACGACATTTAGTCTATATAATGTATATTATTATGGACGGAGGCGGAAAAGCCAGGTGTACAGGGTGGGGAAGCAAAATTTACAACGAACATTTAGTTGTTTTTTCTCAGCAGGCACTACGTCAGTTGTTTTGAAACCAAACATATATTGATGTCATAATCATACCTAACACTATTATCCATACCTTTTCAGAAACTTTTGCCCATATAAGTAATCAGGAAAGCAAACGTCAAAGAGTGTGTGATTTGCTGAATGCACTCGTCGTACCAAAGGAGATTTCAAAAATAGTTGGAGTGTCCATAAAGACTGTTTATAATGTAAAGAAGAGAATGACTATGAGCAAAACTATTACAAGAAAGTCTGGAAGTGGAGGAAGCAACAAAAAACGTACAAAAGCGTTTATTAAAGCTCTCAAATCCAAAAACCTAAAGGATCCAACCAAATCCATGAGAAAAATGGCAACTGAACTTGAGGTAGACAACAAGACCGTTAGAAATGCAGTAAAATATGATTTGAAGATTTAAATTCTCATGACTTTCAATAAACTAATTGGTCATACACTGTCTTTCAATCCCTGCCTCAAAATATTGTAAATTTTGCTTCCCCACCCTGTAGATTACTGCACAAAGTGAGAATTTTTTTTCCCTTGGTCAGGATATGTACAGTCAGTCCAGCTTGGATTTCCAAGGCTGACAATTAATACTGAACAAACAATAACTCAAACTATGAATTATGAAAGAGCTGCAGCATCTGAAACCGACCACAATGAACATTTGAAAGATAAACAGTGCCACAGTGCTTCAGTTTCAGCTTCACAGTTTGTCATGTCTTGTATGTATTGTGATTGTCTCTCTCAACTCACCACATGCTTTTCATTGGATTTTTTTTTTATTTATTTATTTTTTTTCAATAACTAGAAATTTCAGGTGACCCCAATTTAATTCCAGGTGGCCCCACGTGGGGCCCCAACCCCAAGGTTGAAAAACACTGCACTAATGACTCACAAACATAAAGATGCCTAGCAGCATTAATGCTAACAACCCATGATTAATGCAACAGTCCCTGTAAAATAATGCAGTTACACGAGTACAAAGACTGTTGAAAATGAAAGTTAGTCAAGTATCTTGGATAGTTCCATTATTTATTTATGTACTGACTTGTTCTGGACCAGTCAGTTGGTAAAAGTACATGCATTATTTAATCAAGTAGAAGAACAGATATTTCAAAAATAAATGCAAAACATATGTACAGTATTGTGCAGACATCCTTGGCAAACATTACGTTTGTTGGTTTAGTGAAGATGTAATGATTACACATATGCATTTGTCAGTCTCTGTATTAAAATCCAAACTGGATATATGTGAAGTTTGTATGGCAGGAGAAGGAAACGTTTAAAGGGGTCATATTTTGCTTTTTTTTAATGGAATTATGCATTTTAAAACATTTCCTTGTGGTTTACATAAATTGTAAATGCTAATGACATAAGAAAGGTCTTTTTGAGCACTGGCCCTTTAAATGCAAATGAGCCACTTCATGCCCCACCCCCTCCAGGTTGTTGACCGTGCTGCTTTGTCCCATTTCTCCATACTCTGAGAAATGTTCATTGGAAGTCTTGACCTTATATCTGCAAATATTGTGATGTAACTAGTTATAGACACAACAAATTAAGAAGGAATTAAAACAGGTTGTAGAAATCCACTTGATTTTTTTGCCAAAATGAATATAAAGATAACTTTGCAGCACCTAGAGGATTCAAATTCAAACTTTTTCAACTATTAGGGTCCAAATACACAAATAAATGTACCAAAAACTTATAAAAGTGGGTTTAGCAAAATATAAACCCTTCAAGAAAAGATGTTTAAGAAACTTAAAAAAAACAAACAAACAAAAAAAAAAACATCCATAAACCAAGTATCTAGTGTGACCTCCTTTTGTACTTCACATGCTTTTAACCCTTTTGCTCAGACTATGAGATTTACTGCATTAATTTTCAGATTTTTTTTATACCAGATTTCATGTCAGATGGCTCTAATTGTTTATTTTGCATCTTGTTATGGGGTCAGGGGTCACAATAAATATTGACTTTAACTTTTACAACCTATTTAATTCAGTTTTTTGTGTGTCTTTTAAGACTGTGCACGTATGTCCCATATTTGTGTGTAGGAGGGAAATGTCAGTTTTAATCCATACACTGTGTAAAAGAAGTGGATGTAGCAACTTTGGACAAGAGAAGGGACCTAGAAAAGATGGAGGGGTGAAACTAAACTAAAATAGACCATGCTGGTATGTTTAACACCACCAAGTAATTTCAGCAGGTTGATCAATGTTACACATTTATTAAATACATACAGTAGCAATAATGACAACTTACTGTAGCATTAACACAACTGTACATTAACTAATTTTAAGTGATGTAGCAGTACCAACTAAATTATGCTTATTGACAGGGTGTTGTTATTAGGTAGAAGTAGACTTCATAAAAAATTTACATAAAATAAATCCTTCAGTGGTCCTGGCAATTTAACCGCAACTCCGACTTCAATAGCGTTGTGTTTCAGGAGAAGTTTTATCAGTAAACAGTCTGACTCAGCAGGCTGTGAGCTGTCAGTCAAAGCCCACAGACAGACCTGGACGACTCCCTCCTGGCAGTCAAAGCAGCCACGCCCTTATTTCTGCATAACTTTAATCCTTGACTTGTATAAAAATGCACCCTGATGTCTCTCAGGAAATTAGCTATAGAGACCAAAAACCAGACTTCATTTTTTTAAATTTTTATTTAATCAGACAAGAACATGTGCCCAAACTACATTGGAGATCACGTTTTCTAAAATATCACACTATGTTACTGCATACTGGCTTCCTTTACGCCCTTTGACAATTTTTGGACTTCAGTCTGTGTATGTGTGTGTGTGTGTGTCCTTGACAGTAATTGCAGACGAAGGCCAAACCATAGGAAATAGCCCCACATGCTTTTGGCTCTATAGTTTGGATTTAACATCATAAGTCTTTTTTTTCCTTCATAATGCCTGAGTATGTGCTCATTTCTGTTCATGTTACACTTGAATGGACACATAATGCAACACGCTTCTTTTTTTTCTTTCATGCGCTGCCTAATTTCTGTCTCTGTCCTTCGCTCTCTCTGCAGTGTAATCTCTAGTAGTGCTTTTCTCTTAGTCAGTTAACTGTCTGGCAGCAGACAGCGAGGGTTTCTGCCCAAAGACACCTTGAGGTGCCATGGGGTGTGTGTGTATGCGTGATGGATAGGACTGGAATCCTGAGGTGGCACTTTTAGTCTGTACACACACACATATGCACGATCACACACAGCAGTTGCCACTTGGCACGTACTTTATCAGTGACTTCATAGCCCATATCGTATTTTTCTTTCAGAGGGATTTTAATGAGTGTGTGTATGTGTGTGTGTGTTTGTGTGTGTTTGTGTGTGTGTGTGTTCAACGCAGGGGCCCAGGAGAAACCATATTACGCGGACTACTCCCCGTTACGACGATCAATCCATACCGTGTGCACCAGCCACTACCTGGATCTCTTCATCACCATCATCATCTTCACAAACCTCCTCACAATGAGCATGGAGCACTACAACCAGCCTCAGGTAACCATGGCAACACCTGCTACCACCTGTCCTAGAATCATAGTAATGAAGTGGTATGTGGAGGTACCTGGGCTGTTTTTTTTTTTTTTTCCTTTGTTTTCTTTTTTGCTTAAGTGTGTGCCTATGTGTCCTGCAGTATCTCGAGGAGATCCTGAAGTACTGCAATTACGTCTTCACAGTGGTTTTTGTCTTCGAGGCTATTCTCAAACTCATCGCTTTTGGCCTTCGTCGCTTTTTCAAAGAGAGGTACTCGTACTGTCAGTGTAATTACTTTAATATGGAGCTAATTTCCCTCCAAAACATAACAAAACAAAACATGTTTTACAAATTGCCCTCTGTGTTGATGATTTCCTCACCGATGTCCTTAATATTTGTTTGGCTTATTAATGTCAATTTCACACTTATAAAAACTAAAAAGTGCTAATCTCAGCCGCTACAAAATCATATTGTGTGGATCAGAGTTATTATCCCCTGAACCAAGAAGAACACAGAGCAAAACGAGAGAGCATTTCATTTTTCACATTTTTACAGGTCAGCATAGGACTCAGTGTGAGGTAAGAGGTATTCAGGTCAGTTCAGTTCATCACATGCTGAACGGCTTTAAAAATGTGGATACCATCGTTTTATTCTTATAATGTCTGGAAATAAACTTAAACAGGAATCAGTTATTTGACAGAGCTGATTTTGACCAAACTTGGCATTACCCCAGTGTATTTAAATCAGTGGTTCCCAACCTTTTTTCGTTCATGACCCCATTTTAACATCACAAATTTCTGGCAACCCCAGACATTCAAAACTGAGACTTTTTTTTTTTTTTGCTAAAATTAATTTGTTTCTGATTATATAATAGTTTTCTATACTGTGTTGCAAATAAATGTTAATTTCAGACAGCATTTGGTCTATATAATGTGTATTATTATGGACGGAGGCAGAAAAGCCAGGTGTAGATTACTGCACAAAGTGAGAATTTTATTTTCCTTGGTCAGGATATGTACAGTCAGTCCAGCTTGGATTTACAAGGCTGACAATTAATACTGAACAAACAAGAACTCAAACTATGAATTATGAAAGAGCTGCAGCATCTGAAACTGACCACAATGAACATTTGAAAGATAAACAGTACCACAGTGCTTCAGTTTCAACTTCAGTTTGTCATGTCATTTATGTATTGGGATAGTCTCTCTCAACTCACCATATATTTTTTATTAGTTTTTTTTAGTTTTTTCAATTACTAGAAATTTCATACGACCCCATTTGAATTCCAGGCGACCCCAAGGTTGAAAAACACTGGTTTAAATTGTTTCATACATACTACTTACTGCTGTGCAGGGGCTGAATTATGCTATAGATTTTGGAGAAAATCATCAGCACAAACACAGTTAAAAGGTTGTGAAAATGTAAGATTTATTTTTTGTGCTGTGTTGTGTAATTGTTTGATAGGTATGTTATGCATTATGCATGGAACTTGGGTAGTGTTTGTTTATTAAAGAGCCAGTGTGCGAGATTTACAGGGATTAATAGAGTTGTCATAACAAAAAAGAAATAAAATATTCCTCATTATGTTCTCATCAATGTATAATTGCCTGAAAATAAGAATCCTTTATTTCTATAATTTGTGTAAGTCTGCAGTTATAGAATTTGCTCTGTTGTGCAGCCATGTTTCTGTTTAAGTTCAGGACAAACTTGTTTTTTGCTCATTATCTGTTCTATGATAAGTGACATACAGAATTAATATGCATTACTATCTCTTACAATATTTGAGTGTGAAAGAGATTTAAAATCCCCTTAACTAAAAAGCCCAGAATGGACACAACAAACACTGGATCTAATGAGGGATTAGTGCGTTTTTAGCAGCCATTGCAGGGCAGGGTCAGGTTTAGGTCAGTGTGGTGAAATCTGCAAATTTGCCACTAAATATTACACACTGAACATTTAATCAGGTTGTTTTTATTTGTGAACCAAATTGTCATTGTTAGTGAAATGCAGCACTTTTGTAAAAAAAAAAAAAAAAAAAAAAAAGTCTAAAATTATACTTTTAAGACAATGAACCTGTGTGTGTTTGGGTCAAGATGGAACCAGCTGGACCTCGCCATCGTCCTGTTGTCCATCATGGGCATCGCACTGGAGGAAATAGACCTGAACGCTTCCCTTCCCATCAACCCTACCATCATACGCATCATGAGGGTCCTGAGGATAACCCGAGGTACACACTCAGCGCTCAGACAAAGACACACAGACACACAGCATCATGATATGTGGCTGATGAGAGCTGACACCTGACACTGTTTCAGTACTGAAGCTGTTGAAGATGGCGACAGGAATGAGAGCTCTGTTGGACACAGTGATGCAAGCTCTGCCTCAGGTAAGAGCCAGCACTGTTTCTGTATCCTCTGATTCTTTAAAGTATGAAATGTTTATTTAGAGTCAAGCCTGGTGTCCAGATCTGATGAATTGCAGATGGCTTGTTATATTTAGTGATTTATGAGACTTGGCACTGCTCATGTCCATGTGACTTAACCAGCATCAATCACTGATTCCTCAAACAGCTCTTTTCAATATCTATGAACTATTTTGACACTTTTGGAAATAAATTCACTTCCTTATAGAGAGATAGGTGAGTAAATTTAGTAGAAATGGCATCATACTAAAATCTTTCCACTCTGTTGTCTATAACTAGAAGCAACACGAAAACAGCTCATTTGATTCTTCTAATCAGATTTAAATGAATATTATCTAACATTGTTAAAACAAAGAAAGTTTCATTCTAAGCCTGTCTTTAAACCTCAGTTAATTATTCTGAACCTAGGCTGAAGTTCATGCTATTGCGCCAAAACTTTAATATACCATCCAGTGTTAACTTATAACTTACACTTGAGGAGGTTTATCTTTAAAAATGGCTGCAGACGGACTGAGCAAATAAATTAACTTCCTTTGAAGAATGTTAAGGGACAGACACTTTTGAGATCCTCCTGAGTTTCTCTCAAAAAATCAGTTCAGATAAGAAACTGTTAGCTACTGTCATACAGTCTCTCTCTCTCATTTTTTTTTTTTTTTTTTTTTTTTTTTTTTTTTTTTTACATTTTTTAATCTTCCATTGTTGGCTCAGATTGCCACTTTAATTCAGCCAACAAGCATTTCTCAAAGTAAGAGAACCTAGACCCTTCATGGGACTAATTATCTAACATTACAGCAGTGTAAACATTTTGTTAACAAATACAGAACAGCTGTATTACTTAACAAAATACAGCTGCTCCCCCATACATACTAGGATGCATAAGTAAGCCAATTTATCATGTCTGTTAACCTATATTAATTTGTGTGACCAAGCATCTCTGTCTAATTTCTGTTTACATCAGTGAACTTTACTAGAGCTCTGCTTAATTCTGAATCTCGATGTAGTCATTTTTAAAGGGGTCATATTTTGCTAAACCCACTTTTATTAGTCTTTGGTACATTTATTTGTGTATTTGGACCCTAATAGTTCATAAAGTTGACTTTGAACCCTCCAGGTGCTGCAAAGCTATCTTTATATTCAGTCCGGCAAAAATCGAGTGGATTTCTACAACCTGTTTTAATTCCTGCTTAATTTGTTACATCTCTAACTAGTTACGTCATGACATTTGCACATATAAGATCATGACTTTTGACGAACATTTCTCCAAGTACACCATAATTATTTGTCAGTAGCAGCGGTTGTAGTAAAAACTGAGAATATGTCCAAACTCTGAGCCGATTACCTAAAATGTTCAGTTGTTGGTTGTATTAACGAACACAAGTGGCTGAATGGGACAGAGCAAGGAAAAAAACAAGGTCAACAACCTGGAGGGGGGAGGTGTGAAGTGGCTCATTTGCATTTAAAGGACCAGCACTCAAAACGACCTTTCTGGTGTCATTAGTCAGAAATAGGGTTGAAGATGGACCTGTGGAGTTGAATTAATGAAGAATTCAGACCCAAGCATAGCATTTACAGTTTATGTAGACCACAGAGAAATGTTTTGAAATGCAAAATTCCGTTTATAAAAAAACAAAATATCACTCCTGTAAACCACAGTTTGCTGAATTTTGAACATGACTAATATTAGATTAAATGATGCCTGGCAAGTGCAGCCTCACAAATGTCTAATGGTTTTGTGTTGGTAGCCTTTTAAAGTGGTTACTCTTTACTTTAAGTAACTAGTATTTGTTATGCATCAACATGCCATTGTTCAGTTTTTATCAGTTATTCATTCTCATTGACAATCATCTTATTCATCAGCCTTCACTTCTTGGTTTATTTTAAGTTGTTGGTAAAATACATGATTCATTTATCCATTTTCTGTGGCCACTTGATCCCTGATCCCAGCTGACATAGAAAAGCCTGAACAGGATGCCACTTCATTGCAGGTCTGACATCATTCAACATCAGAGAAAAAAAGCATCTCTAAGAAAAGACGGCAGGTTTCTGACTGAAAATGAGTCACTGGAATCACACAGTGTTTATAATGTGCAAACTTAATTACAAATTTAAAATCTTAATACCTTAATATCCTACTTGTATTATGTGAGTCTGGATGGAGACATGGATGAAAATAGCAACCTGACTGGTTTGTGGAGGCATACAATAGACAAGTGGTAATTCTAGTTGCCCTTTAATTTAATTAATCCTGCTAATTACAGCTCTTAGAATTAATCATTGCGGTTCCTTTCTGAAGAACTGATTCTGTGGTTAAATCCAAACTTCATGGTTGCATTAGTGCGAGCTCTTTGCTATGGAGCATCAGTAGGAAGATAAAACGGTCGAGTCCAGTCCGATAGCTTAACAGAGACAAAGATGCCACAAAGCAGTTTATTCCCCTTGGAGGATAGAGAGTAAAACTCAGCTATCACACCAGCATTAATTCTTCTTTGTTTCAGTGACTGTGAGGAGAGGAGTAGAATTATCCCGATACTAGGAACTGCTTCCAACTGGATGTTTTATAAAGTATGCATGATTGTCCATGTTTGACTGAAAGTTTGTAGCTTTGTGCCCTGAAGCGAAAGGTGAACCAGGTACCATTTTTGGCAAACGACAGTGCATTTTTTATAACAGCACCTGTCTCAGTGAGGATGCAGTATTTTCTTTGACGTTGTGCCATTTGAACTTGAGTGTGTGGACCATAAACTGAGATGCAAATGTGTAAAAATATGAATAGTGATTGGTGTAAGAGCGTGTGAATACTGCTGTGGTACAGGGAAAGCTTCAGGAAGGATCTACGGTAACTCCTCGAGTCAGGAGTCCCCCAGGGGATGCTATGAGAGATGATAGAAGAGAAGAGGAGGAGGAGGAGGAGGGATGGTGGTGGAGGTGCGAGCTATTCAGGGCAGGTTAGAGTCTATAGAAGTACGACAAAAGAGGAGGCAGTGAGGTGAGATCCAGCACCTGAACATCATCTAAATTATCTCCATTGTGAGTATCAACAGCTTTTATACATTCTGCAAATTAAATTCTCCTTTAAAGTAGAAATTGGCACATGAAGAGTTGAGAAATCCCTCCCATATTCTCCGTTTATACGCAGCCCCTGACTCTTTGAATCTCTGCACATGCTCCCTCTCTGCCTCCCAACCATGAATAATACCATTTGTCTTTGAAGTGACAGACCCCCCGACACAGACTGAACCCAGGTCTTTGCAGTGGTGGCTAAGTGCTTTTTTTGTCCTGTGCTTCATCAGTAGGCTTGTACATCATCTAATCAGGCATCACCATACGTCCAACCACAAGGGAGAGCAGGCCAAGTCCCTTTGAATCGATTTGTAATTTGAATAAATGGCCTGCAGGTTTGTAATTCATGAGGACTGGATCCAGGCTGTGAAAGTGCACCTATTTTTCTAGATTCACTGTAAATCCAGGTTTTATGTTCGGAGCTAATCTTCTTGCGAAATCTAACAAACTAAACTTGTTTTACAAATGACACATGATTCTCTGACATTTTAGTTGTAAACACAAAACATGATTAACAGACTATTGCAGTTTAATTTCCAAATATGAAATTTACCCATCGAACAAATGGACATTGTGCCTCAGAAACAACTACAGCAAAAATGTCAGGAGTAATTCATCCTCCACCACAGTAGGTGGCGCTGTTAGTTAAACATACCTGTGTCAAATAATTCAGCTCATTTTGAGTTTATTATGAAATATTATAAGGATTTTGGACATTTTAGCTGTTTCATGAGGTAGAATCCTGTCTCACCTCTTATAAAATTTAAGTAAATTACAACCAACCTGCAAGTTTTGCTCTAGTTTTTTCTGGTTTCTTGAGGCTTTTTGTATGTGTCATGTGAATAGAATCTTTGCATTTTTCCATCATGTTGGACTAACATTATGACAACATTATTCAACTCTGTTCCACATTTTTCCTATACATACAGCGGTAGAATTTCCTTTAATTACATAATCTATCCTATCTTAATTAACAAAGAAAACATTTTCTGCCCTGATATAACTCTAAGCCAGGAGTGTCAAACTCATTTTAGTTCTGGGGCCACATTAAGCCTAATTTGGTCTGAAGTGGGCCGGACCAGTGAAATAATAACATAATAATATATAAATAATGTCAACTCCAAACTTTCCCCTTATGTTTTACAGTGAAAAAAGTACAATTATGCAATAAAAATGTTTACATCCACAAACTATCTTTTAAAACAATGTAAATAATATGAACAACAGGACAAGTTTTTGTGAAATGATGGTTTGTTTTAGTGTAGATATGGTAAAATAACTTGAAAATGTTGACATTTACAAAGAGAAAAATTTGGAGTTGTGAGTATTTATAGGTTATTATGATAGTATTTTACTGATCCGACCCACTTGAGATTAAATTGTATCTGTCTGTGGAACCTGAACTAAAATGGTTAATATCTTCAGTGTAATTTTTGCACTCAGATTCAGACTACTTTATTAATCCCCAAAGGGCAATTCAGTTCATAGTTACCCTGCCTTATTGAACGTCCAAACAATTAAGTACGAACAAACAAACGCAAAACATTCATAGCAGCATTTCACAAATTCATCCCACATGCCAGACTGGACCCTTTGACCGGCCGGATTTGGCCCCCGGGCCGCATGTTTGACACCTCTGCTTTAAGGCATCTATGTAAATCTGACTCAGAGTTCAGAAGCCAGACCTGCAGCTAATGAATTTATGGTAATTCTTGATTATTATTTCTTCTTAACCCATAAAGACCCAGTGCTACTTTTGTGGCAGTTCCAACATTTTTTCCTGCCATTTTTACATTTTCCTAAGTGATTTATCAACATTTATTCAAATTTTATTCACTGTAATTTGTGTTTTTTCAGTGTAAATCCTGTATTTTCCTATATTTAATTCACTGATCATGTAGATGTTCATAGAAGCTCAGATTAAAGTTGAGGGTTATTATATCAGAGGCAGAGAAAACTGAAGAAAAATGGACTAATTAGGCAAAATATCTAATTAACTGAGCATAAACCAAGTGTCTCCATCCATTGTCATTGGGTTTCCATGGGTTTTACTGGTGAATCAGTGTTGTAGAAGATGACAGTGTTTCCATGGTAACTTCGGAGCCTCTGAACGTCCAAATGGGTCATATGACCACTGATAACCATGAAAAGATGACAAACTGCATTTTATCTGAATTATTTCAATGTCATAATGGGTGGTCCAGAAGTTATTAAACATTTTAGATCAGTAGATGGTTTTGGTCACCAGTGGATGTTTGGATCTTCATGGGTTAAGCAGGAAAATAACATGTTACACAAATTCTGTAAGTAAGTTAACACCGACTACACCCCAGCAGTTAAGTGTGAACGCCTACATATAACACTTTCTGTAAAGTATCATAATGACACTGACAGGACAATTAGTACATGTTTGCGGAGCAGGAAAGTTAGTAATAATAATAATAATAATAATAATACATTTTATTTATAGGCGCCTTTCTCAGCACTCAAGGACACCGTACAGTAAAACAGTAAAACAGGAGCGTATAAAACAAGCAATAAAACAGGGGTAAAAAATAAAAAAGGCAGGTTAAAAAATTTGACAATGCAATTGTGTTCACAAAAGAAAGTGGTCCTAAACAGATGGGTTTTGAGTTTGGATTTGAAAAGAGGGAGTGAAGTGATATTTCTGAGCTCTGGCGGCAAGAAGTTCCAGAGTTAGTAGGAGAGAGTTATTTATTTTTTAATGATATTTGTTCGATTTTTCTGAAAAGTAGTGCATATACTAAATTACGATTGCTCATTTTTCAAGATCATGAGATTATCCAGACTATTACAGCTTTTGATTCCTGCGGGCATACATCATTTTGCTGAATTTCTTTTTTTTTTTTTTTCTTTTTTTTTTTAACTGCTGAGACATACATTACTTTTTTTTTTCTTTTACAGTTTTTTCCCCTTATGCACAACCTTAAATAGCTTGTTAATCATTTTTTTTGTATTTGCAAACCACACTGTGAATCTCAGGGCATTTGTAAAACACGCTTAGTTTGTTTGTTAACTTTTGGCAAGAAAATAGCTCCCTTTCATTAATACTGTTAGTTTTTAAGTAATGGCATCATTGCAATAAAGCTGAGCAGTCTCTGTCTATGGCCTCTTTCTATCTGTTGGCTTGTTTGCGTCTCTCTATGTATTCTGTATGTCTTTTTTCTGTGTATCATACACTGTATATATCTGTGTGTGCGTGTAATATGTCTGTCTAGGTGGGGAATCTAGGTCTGCTCTTCATGTTGCTGTTCTTCATCTATGCAGCTCTGGGAGTTGAGCTCTTTGGAAAACTGGGTTAGTGTGTGTGTGCGTGGATGTGCATGCATGTGCGTGAGGGAGCACGTGAGTGTGTGCATGCATATAAATTGGTACGCTTCTGTGTGCCTCAGATGACACTGGTGAAAGATCTGTGCATTACGTAACATGCATAAATTTTGTTGTGTTGCATACTTTAATTATGTCAATTTAGAATCAGCGCTCTAATCTACACACAATTCTCTTTTTTCTCTCAGATGTCCTCGCCTTCCTCGCCCACGCTTACTGTCTCTAATACTCTTTTCCTCTTCTCATCCTCTTCCCAGAGTGCTCAGATGAGAACCCGTGTGAGGGTCTTAGTCGCCATGCCACCTTTGACAACTTCGGCATGGCTTTCCTCACGCTCTTCAGAGTGTCGACCGGGGACAACTGGAATGGGATTATGAAGGTTATTTCTTTTCCACTCTCCTCTGCTCTGTGGGTGTTTAAAAGAAAATGGATAGCCGACAGAGTCCTTGTTTGTGTCTGTGCATATGTGTGAGGCTTGAAGCATCACTTATGAGGCAAGCACTGCATTAGGCGGAGAGGAGATCACTGTTTTTTATGACAGACTAAGAGCTGGTGACATTAGAGGGTTAGGAGAGTGTAGTAATTCTTTAGTGACAGACTCAAGGTCTTCTTATGTCCAGATCAACATCTCCCCCTGTTGAAGAAGAAAGAAATTACAGTAGACGCTCCCTACCTTTTTTTTTTAACTTGAAGAAGACCTAAAACAATGAAAACTATTAGTATGGTTTATTTTATTTGTCCCTTAGGTAGCATATACATAGCACTGCAATAAATGTTGTCATGCGCTTGGCTTTAATGAAAACCTGATTGTATTTCACTGTTTTTCACCTTGTCATGAGACCCAGCCATCTTGGAACAAGCTAGGTGATGACGTCAGGTGGTTGGTTGTCTCTGCTGTTAGCTTGTTCTGAGCGACTGAAGTAAACATATGATTATTTAGATAACTGCTCGAAGCTCACATTACATGTCATTATGACTTGCTCATGACTTCACAGTGACTTCTGTTATTTTTTATTATAGCCGTTATGCCTGTTTGGGTCATAAAAACGACATTAGTGATCAGTCGCAGCTGTATACAAACGAGCCGACTGTTTAAGCTGATGTATGCTAATGAGCCTAAATAAGTTTAATTTTCATTCAAGGAAATGAACTGCTATTGAACAGGCTGATAACCTCACAAACAGAAAATTATACATATAGTATTACAACTAAAGCAAATCAATTATTAATTCTTACTTAGTGTTGTATTTGGGAGAAACAGAAGCTAACTGCACGTGGCTAATTAGCATTTGTTAGCATAAACACATG
Organism: Sphaeramia orbicularis; assembly: GCF_902148855.1. NCBI lineage: Eukaryota > Metazoa > Chordata > Actinopteri > Kurtiformes > Apogonidae > Sphaeramia > Sphaeramia orbicularis. The sequence goes on from NC_043957.1 coordinate 23,179,086, forward strand.
GCTAATTTGCATAAAGTGTGTGAGGTGTGCTGGTGAAGAACAAGTTAGTTTTGTGATAAATGAAGAACAAGTTTTATTACAGTGCCATATGGTTCCTAAGGTACAAATAAAATAAACCACTGTAATATTGTTTCATGTTCCTTTTAAAGCCCACATCTGAAGATTTCCAAGGAACACATAACCATAAACCAAATTTAATGTCCTATGTCCTATTTTTTTATCATGCACTTTGGACTTTTGCTGGTGTAGGTTTATTTTCTGAGTCACTGTTGGATTTTAAGAAAAGCCCCACAATGCATTGTTGCATTTGAGTTGGCTAGTGATGGAAAAACATTGTCTCTACCTAGTGATGTATGGTTACTACTTCTTCCAAAAAAAAAATCTATCTATCTATCTATCTATCTATCTATCTATCTATCTATCTATCTATCTATCTATCTATCTATCTATCTATCTATCTATCTATCTATCTATCTATCTATCTATCTATTTTTGTAAACAAACATTTTCCTGGAAATTTTTGTTAATCTGGAAACGTTCAAGCCCCTTTAAAATGCATTTTAAAAAAATATTTCAGGTGTATATTTTGTAAATCAAATCACAAACTCGAACTGGTTGATATGTTAACAGTAGGATGAGGGTATTTTTCCTGTTTGTAACATCGGCATTTATTATGATTTATAGATATAGAATAATTCTGCCAGTTTGAAGAGTTTCCTGGTAATGTGTGAAGCCTGAACAAAGAATTACAGCTACTTAAATCTTAGAAGGAACAGAAAAGCAGAGTTTTGGAGTTTATTAGGTGCACCTGAATGCATCATGAGGGCCATCAAATATAAAATGCAGTAAAGGCTCTACTTCAGTACAAACACCAGTATGATGGAAGATACTCTTCTGAACTGTACCGACTAAATGGAAAATCATCATGAATGTGGTGCATTTATTTCAGCTTTGTGTTGTCCATGTGAGTAAAAATAACCAAAGCTCATCATCGCTATCAACATGCATTTTATCTTGATCCAACTTTGGTAATGATTGTGAAGCTCTTATATGAACAGAACAAGATGGGGGTGGGGTGGGGGGGTATTTGTTAAAGAAAGTAGAATAGACTAGATTTCATTTGCCATTTGCACAGATACATCGCAGTATAAGTACACTGGAATTCTTGTGCATTTCCCTGAGTCATGGAATCTAAAGAAAAAAAGACATGAACAAAAACAGAAACAAAACATAAACACAGCTAAAACATATAAAAACAGTTATTGCACAGACAAACACAAATACACACTTGTAAAACAGAGTACTGATCAGAAAAAATTTATAATAATAAAAGTACTGGAAGGCAAAAACAAGTTATTGCACATTTGAATTAAAGTACTGTATCCATATAAATGTAGAATCAGAATTAATCTGAGCATTTATCAGTCTGACTGTCTCTCCAGTAAACTAAATGTCACTCTGAGACCCACCAGCGGACCGTTCACCACTGGCTGGGAACAACTTCGTTAACCAGTGAATCATCACCAATTACTTCACATCATTTTCATTGATTGTTTCATCATCTTTACCGTATCCTCATGTTCAGGACACTCTGCGAGAGTGTCGTCCACAGGACCGTCACTGCCTCACTTACCTGCCCCTGATCTCTCCCATCTACTTCGTCACCTTCGTCCTCACGGCTCAGTTCGTGCTGGTCAACGTGGTCGTGGCCGTTCTGATGAAGCACTTGGAGGAAAGCAACAAAGAGGCACAGCTGGAGGAGATGGAGGAGAGGAGGGAGAGGGAGGAGGAGGAGGAGGCGTCACGGAGGCGCCTCAGTAACGCCTCGGTTGGAGTCGACCTGGGGCTGAATGTGGACACACCTGCCCAGGTAACAGACAGTGTGTGTATGTATTTCTAGACATATTAAAGGCAATGGAGTAAAGATGACGACAGTGATGACAGCTGAGATGATCTCCTGTGGCAGGTGCAAGTCGAGGAAGAGGAGGGTTCCCATGGCAACCTGCAGAGTATCGGACGTATGCTGTCTCTCCCTAGCGACAGCTTTGTTCAGCCACTCAGATGCTCTCCTTACTCTCCCATTGGCCCTGAGACCTATTGTGGTTACAGCTACTCAGGTAATGTGGTTGTTGATGGCCAGTTTTTACAGCGCTGTAACCAAAATGAGTTTCTGTAAAGATGATGGCTTCTATAAATCAGAGGAAAAACACTTGAGCTGTGCAACAAAAATGCCCTGTATCGCTGTGGGCATTAAAGGTGGAGAGAGTAATTCTTTAGAACGACTCGATATTTGAAATCAAGCCAAATAAACACACCCTCTCTTTAGTGCTGTTTCAGAAGCTCCACTGGACAAACCCGAATTCCCTCTGTCCCAGAGTGATTTGGTTCCGGCCTGAAGGTGGATCTGTTTAATCCAGGTCTTGTTTTCCAGTTTATAGGCTTAAAAAGACCCATTACATTCACAAAACCACAAAAATCAGATGCTTAATTTTACAGATACGAGTTACTTTTTTGTAATTATAAGGAAAGGTAAATGTGAGTTTAGATTATGTCATTTCAAGTAATTGTGAGAAAAAAACCTTCTAAATATCTTATATCAGTAAGTCATCATCATTGTACATTGTCGGTGAAAATATCAATACTAAATAACAGAAGAATTACAATCTTATTCAAAGAGGTGTGACTTATTTATCCAGTTTAGTCGCATTGGTTTGGCATCATTGGGTCCCATAGCATTGAAGCTTTTCAAAAATGCTGATTATTCCATAAAAATAAACACTGGAACCAAACGGAATCACAGTAATGACATACAGTGACAGACAGCAGCATGCACTTGGCCTGTTTCACTTTGTGCTTAATCCTGCTGACAGACTAACAAACCAACAGACGGGAGCAATTACATTACCTCCTTGGCGGAGGTATTAATTCCCTAAAACAGCTTGGCACCAAATTGTACCAAATGTTGTTTAATAAAAGCAAATAGAGCATTTGTAGGGGATGATTTTCAGCTGTGCATAAATCCACATTTGAATAGTGTGTAAGTATTTATGGCAGCAGGATCTGTATTTGGGTCTGTGTCAAAATGTTTATGTAATGATCAAATAAATCAACAGGTGCAACAGTATGTCACACTGATGTATTTTTAATTATTTCTGGACAGAAGTGATGCCCTATATTACAAAGTGAAGGTATTCATCAAACTTCAGCTCCACAGACTCCAACTCATTTTGATTTTTTATGATTTCTAATTTGTATGAATTATTGGACATTTAAAATTCAAATTAAAAACGATTTAAGGCTCCAGTTATATTTAGGCTTTTCGATGCATCTCTGTAAGGTGTGTCTGTTAATCTTTGTTCAATTTAAGAGTCATTGGTTCCCTTGGACTCAACAAAGAACAATACGTTTTTGGTGTCTGAAGGCTAAAGTCATTGGAACTTAGCAAAAACCATTTTTGGACATAAGTGCTGGTGTAAAAAAGAACTTAATGTACATATTGTGATGCAATACCTGAATATGCTTTTTAGAGTACTGTGAAAGAAACTGGGATACTGTTGCATGTATCACTTAAATATTAGTCTTATTTTTTAGAAGTAGAAAAATGAAGCATATCTTTTACGTAATATCATTTTAAGAAAATAGGTATAAATCTGGCTAATATTAAGCAAGATTGATTAATGAGAGTAGTATATCTGTGTCCCAGTGGAGAATTGAAATTGTCTTCCTTACTTTATATCTTCTCATTTTAACAGTATTAACTCATTACTTGTAATAAGCCTATTGCTTACATTTTGGCGTTCTTATTACCTCCGCCAAGGAGGTTATGTTTTTGCCGGCGTCTGTCTGTCTGTCTGTGTGCCAGATAACTCAAAAAGTTACGGATGGATTTGGGTGAAAATTTCAGGAAATGTTGATACTGGCACAAGGAACAAATGAATAAATTTTGGTGGTGATGGGGGGGGGTGCTCTGGTCTGCCTTGGCAGAGGTCTGCGCTTTCCAAGTGCTTTTCTAGTTTTAAAGTCTGTTATGTACTTTCAGTTGTGTGGTTTTAAAAATGAAGCCAAACAATTTTCTTTTGCTAATTCAAGACACTCTGGTTACATTTAAGAGTATTTGGCTTCTTTCTAGTTTGGATGCTTTTAGCTCACCGGAAGATAGGTCATGAACTATTGTGAAGGCACCATGTCTGTCTTCATCTTTGTCATCGTCTTCATTAGCAATTTCTTCAAACATCTTCTTCTCCAAAACTACTAGCTGGAAAATGTATTTGTAGCGTCCTTGGGACAATGTCTACAAACTTTGTACACAGTTGTACAAATTTTCCTTTACTTATAATGGTCCATATTTTCTTTTTTTAAAATATCATTTTATTTTTTCTTTTGGGAAAATACAACGGAGTAAAACAAAAAAAACAACTAAGCACATTTGTATATCATGTTTGAAAAATCAACAATGATAAAACATGAAATTTAACGTAACTTTGGAATGTCCAAAGAAGTTCTCTGTTCAGAAAAAAAAAACAAAAGAACAAGTCTTCTTAAAATAAGTCTTCCCTTTTTTTGGGTAATATTTTGTTAAATAACATACATTAGAGCAAAAAGATGTTATATTTTTCCCCCTTATTTTCACTAGTCTTATTTCAAAATCCACACAAGTTTCAACTCCATACATTCAACCAGTACAGGTGTAACTTGTTATTTCCAGTTAAGTTAAATCTGGCCTCAGTGGGGTGATATACACAATCCATTTTGACCACATTTCCATAACTTTATCCTGCTTTACTTTTAATGAAGACAGTTTCTCCATTATATAGATTTCATAGATTGCTTTTAACCAGTCTTCAAGTTGTGGTGCATCTGGTTGTAGCCACTTCCTTGTCAGAGCTTTTTTGGTCCATATTTTCATGGCTTATATCGTGGAAATGGTTAGAGACATCAATATAGTTACTATTGAACACTGACAGGAAGTCATATATGGATTTGGATTTAAATAGTTGAGTTATTCTCCAGTGAAAGTACCACCCACTTCTATTGGGAGATTGATCTCCACAGGACTCTAACATAGAACAGAACCTGACAACCTCACAAATTCAACTTATTGATTCTTGATACAACATGCCGGTGAGATACAAGAACAATGGTCCTATTTTTTCAGTGTGAAATGGAGTCAGACGTCACTTGTAAAACGAGGTGATGTGCAGTATGTTTTCAGTGAAATTGTTTTGTCATTATTTGTTGCAGGCTCCATGTCGTCGCTGGGCTCCAGCGGGGGCGGCTCACTGCTGCAGGTTCCAGGAGCGCTGCCCTCCATCAGCCACGCTTCACTGGGGTCTGGACGGAGCTCAAGGCCCATGATCTGCCTAAGCCCGTCACAGAGCATAGACAGAAACTCGGCACACAGGCTGAGTCCAGCTGACAGTATGGAGGGCTACAGACTGAGCCCAGCCCACAGAATTAACAGGCACAGACTTAACTCCGCTCACAGTATCGACGGATACAGGTTCAGCCCCGCCCGTCGGATCAACAGACACAGGCTCAGCTCTGCTCACAGTATGGACGGATACAGGCTGAGTCCAGACAGGAGCACAGACAGGCCCAAGCTCATGTCCAGCCACAGCATAGACCGACACCACTCACTCAGACTGAGTCCCACACACAGGAGACAGCCTTCCCATTGGCTCAGTCCTGAAGACAGTTTGGACAGAAACAAGCTGAGCCCGTCCTACGTCCCAGAGAGCTCAGTCCTGAAGAGACCCGCCTCCTTTCACACAACAAACAGACAGTTAAGGAGACAGGTGTGTGCTCGCCTCACTTTTCCTCCTTCTGCTATACCTTACATTTGAGCTTTTTACATCATTTTGCTGCCAGGCTGTGCAGTGAAGCCTGTTCCCTGGTCTTCCATGCATCCACTCATTCCCTTTCCTGTTTGGTATGAAAATTTCATAAGTGCTACCTTGAAACTTGTTTGACATGTATAATTCATCACAGTAAACTCCAGCCTGCATTATCTTTGTAAAGGTCACTCTAATACAGCCGGCTCTTCAAATCAGCCCGCTATTATACTGTATTCATCGCAGGCTAATTTGTCTCTGAAGCGAAACAATAACAAAGACAATAGTTTAATGTTGTCAGGAAGTAGCATGAGTGTCAGCGATGCTCCACCACAGACAATGAAAATCTATTTGATGTGAGTAATGCAAAAAAACATGAATACAGATGAGGTTTTAGTTACATTATGTTAAAGGATGTATATTCATCTTAAGTCATTTCATGCTAATGCAATAGATGAAATGTTTTGTAGGAAAAAGGATATAATTTACAGAAGACCAAATTAAGTGGCAAAATTACAGATTTCTCTGAATTTACTTTGAAAATTTCATTTAATGAAGTCAAAAAATATAAAATGGTATCAGTCAGGTTAAGACACTGTATGTAAGTTTAATAAATGCATATAGTACTGTATAAAAGTTTTGTAATAAGAAATATGTACACAGCCTTAAAAGACTCACAAAAAATGGAACTAAATCTGGTAAAGTTAAAGTCACTATTTAGTGTGACCTCTGACCCCATGACAAGAAGCAGCACAATTAGAAACATGTGACACGTATTGAGCAAAACCTGGCATAAAACACCAATAAGTTAATGCAATAAATCTCATATTGTCTGAACAAAAGGGTGAAACGAGAAGTGCACACTAAATACGACCGCTTTGGTTTATAGTCTAATGCACAGGTGTCAAACATGCGGCCTGGGGGCCAAATCTGGCCTGCCAAAGGGTCCAATCCAGCCCGTTGGATGAATTTGTGAAGTGCAAAAATTACACTGACGAAATTAACAATCAGTCGTGTCAAAATAATTTTAATTTTAAGTTCTACGTGCAGATGCATATGGACCAGTTAGTTGTCAAGTGGATCAGGGTGTAAAATATCATACAAATAATGACAACTGCAAATTTTCTCTTTGTTTTGGGGTAAAAAAGTTAAACTGCATGGAAATGTTGACATTAACAAACTATACTTTTACAAAAAATTTGAATAACCTGAACAAATATGAACAACATGAAATATCTTAAGAGAAGTAAATGCAATTTTACCAACAGTCTGTTATTAAATGTTATGTGTATTTGTCGATCCATCGTGATCTGTAAGTTATAATGTACACGTATAAATGATTAACAGAGGCATAATATTTTTTAAATTGCACTTATTTTTCTTAAGACATTTCAAGTTGTTCCTATTATTCCGATTTTTAAGGAAACTTTGTAGATGTAAACATTATCATAATTTAATTTAACTTTTTTCACTGTTATTATTTTACTGGTCTGGCTCACTTGAGATCATATTGGGCTGAATGTGGCTGCTGAACTAAAATGAGTTTGACACCCCTGGTCTAATGCATATATGAGGTCATTAGAATGTTACGAAATTAAAAAACCTGATGTTGGACTATGACTTTTGCACAGTACTGTAACTCAAGAATTCGTATGTTAATTATGACCAAAAAATAAATTAATTAATAATAATAATAAATATAAATATAAATATAAATATAGATAAATTGATTAATTAATTAAAAACTTGGACAAATGGATAAAATTATGTTTTATATCCTGCAAAAACACATGTATGGACATTTTTCAGTGCCATACCTCATGAACAGCAGGACAGATTGAGACTATATGTCACATTTGATCAGATACTGAACTGATGACATTATTCTTATGTGCTGAGTCAACTTTGTAGGATTCATTGCATCTTTGCAGCAACATATAAATTACAACTTGACTGGCTGGCAGGTACAGCCACAAGGCAGCAATTGCACATAAGAGTCTCTTATTTCATTTGTTGCTGTTTAAGAACAGTGCAAGAAATGTTCCATTTGAAAACCAAACGAAGTTCTTCAGTAATCTGTAATCTTTAGTTCAGTCAGACAACTCAGGGTTGAAATGTTTTATTACAGCAGTAGAAGATATTTAGAGTTTGTCCTCTAGGTTTCCCAGTTCATCACTCCCGGCTGGTGTGTTTACATATAGATATTGAGGAGTGATGAACAAATATCTTCCCCCGGAGCCCACAGGCGAGTGCTGAAAGAGCTGTCAGAGGGAGAGCTGGGAAATTTTGCGGCTTAAATTGAACACCAAATTAGAGGATGTGTACGGTAGATGGAGTCAAAACAGTTGAATTAGAAAGAACATAATTCCTGCTTTTTGCCTATTTTCGGGGTATTTTTTTCTCCTTCAGTTACACAATTATCATAATATACTTGCAGATGATTGTCTGCTAATGTATCAACAGGTTTCCTTCGAGGTCTTAAAAAGTTTTAAAAGTGTTGAATTTACAAATCTGCATTTAATATCTTAAAAAGGAATTAAAAAGGTATTAAATTTAGGTTGGGGAGACACGGTGGTGCAGTGGTTAGCACTCGTGCCTCACAGCAAGAAGGTCCTGGGTTCGATTCCAACACCAGTCGACAGGGGGTGGGACCTTTCTGTGTGGAGTTTACATGTTCTCCCCGTGTCTGCGTGTGTTCTCTCCAGGTACTCCGGTTTCCTCCCACCATCCAAAGACATGCACTAATAGGTTAATTGGTTAATCAAAATTGCCCATAGGTGTGAATGTGAGAGTGATTGTTTGTCTGTATGTCAGCCCTGCGATGAACTGGTGACTTGTCCAGTGTGTACCCCGCCTTCGCCCCTATGTAGCTGGGATAGGCTCCAAGCGACCCCCGTGACCCTAGTGAGGATAAAGCGGGTTCAGAAAATGAATGAATGAATGAATAAATTTAGGTCTTAACTTAGTGGTTCCCAACCTTTTTTGGCTTGTGACCCCATTTTAACATCTCAAATTTCTGGCGACCCCAGACATTCAAAACTGAGACTTTTTTTTTGCTAAAATTAATTTGTTTTTGATCATGTAATAGTTTGCTATACTATGTTACGAATTAAAGTTAATTTTAGACCACATTTAGTCTATATAATATATATTATTATGGACGGAGGCAGAAAACCCAGGTGTAGATTACTGCACAAAGTGAGGATTTTATTTTCCTTGGTCAGGATATGTACAGTCAGTCCAGCTTGGATTTACAAGGCTGACAATTAATACTGAACAAACAATAACTCAAACTATGAATTATGAAAGAGCTGCAGCATCTGAAACCGACCACAATGAACATTTGAAGGATAAACAGTACCACAGTGCTTCAGTTTCAGCTTCACAGTTTGTCATGTCTTTTATGTTTTGGGATTGTCTCTGTTAACTCACCATATATTTTTTTATTAGTAACCTTTTTTTTTTTTTTTTATCAATTACTAGAAATTTCATGCGACCCCATTTGAATTCCAGGCGACCCCAAGGTTGAAAAACACTGTCTTAAGTTATGTTGCCATAAACTTGTTGGCTGTATTGTGTTTAAATGTGTCTGTTCAATGTCCAAGCTGCATTAAAGTAACATTAGTCTGCTCAGTTTCAGCCGTTCCAACCCGACAATTTATATTGAAATTAGGAACCAATTATCGCTAACTGTGCAGCCCCCGGTGAGAAATGATCACAGAACATTCAGCCAAACACAGAGTCACACATTTTTGCCAGTATGGCTGTGAAATAGGCTGTGAAAGGGGCATTAACTCTTGTAGTAGTCATCTTAAAAAGGTCTTAAAATGTCTTAAATTTAACTTGTAGAAACCTGTAGGAAGCCTGATCAAGTATTGCAACCTTACTGTTTCATGACACCATCATTTTAGTTCGTGCATTATAATTATAGTGACCCTGTGATCCCATTCCCATTCCTTTATGCACACGTATAGACAGTATATGACAAACATCTGCAATAGACTAACATGATCATCTAGTTCAAAGACCATAATTGCATCAAAGTGCATTTTTCTAATTCTGCTTGTAGTGTTTTTTTCCTGTTGCTACTGTTCTAATTTATCACATGTTGTCAGATCTTATTTTTCCGAGCACATAATGCATCCTGAATGTTCCTGCTGTGTTTGTGTGTCTGCAGGAGGCTGTTCGCTGTGACTCTCTGGATCAGAGCGGTTCAACAGATGATCTGGCAGAGCCCCATCTCCCCGTGCCTGTTGCCTCGTCCACGCCGCCACGCCAGCGATCATCCAGCGTACACACAATGAAAAACCCGCACCCCCAGAGGGTTATCTCATGCAGGAGTCACAGCCGGAGTCACAGTGAAACCACTGGACAACAACACATACCTGAGCAGGCCGTCTGTGGCTCGCAGCCAGAGTCCGACCCAGCTGAGCCCAGGCCCGTCCGCCCGCTGAGCTTTTCCGGTCTAATTGCGCCCAGCGGTGAGTCCGTCCAATCAGCTCCCAGCCCCGGCTCGCAGTTAGACGAAGTGGATGAGGAAGTCAGCCAAATCACCAGTTCTGCTCACACGCACACACAAAGTCCTGCGAGCTTGTCACACAAAAGCAGACACCAAACGTCGAGCCCAGGGGAGCACAGGATCCGCCTCAGCCAATCGGTGTCCCCGGTGTCGGCCCGGAACAGGAAACAGAGGCTGAGCCCGCCGCCTGGGGACCAAGCAGTTACTATGACAACCCAGCTGATGGACAGCAATGTTGAGCTGAGAAGACGGACTCTGTCATTTGATTCCACGTCGCTCTCTGCCAATCAACCGGAGGGCAGTTCTGTGGATGACTAAACCAACTCAGAGATGTTTGACCAGTTCTTCTTTGAAGCGGAGGAGCGAGATGTGCTGCTGAAGCACAACGAGAGGGGCAGGGACTACAATCCCAAACAGGAGGGACACCTGTTTAGCCGTTTCAGGCCCCGCCCCTTGTCTCCTCATCCCGTCCAATCACGTTATGGTCACAGAGTGCATGAGACGGGCGCCCTCTGTGACCGTGTGGATGCATTTGTTTGTATGTGTTCAAAGACTTTTTTTTTTCCCTCCGTGCTGTAATCGGCACACAAGATGCACACAAGAAGAATTTTCCTTTTCTCCTGTCATAGTCCTAGCTTTAGTTCAGATATAGTAGTCGCTCCCCTGCTATATTTACTCAAACACTAGCCTTCCCTTTGCTTGCTCTCCTCCTTCTACCTTCACTGTCATCCTTTCCTTGCACCTCAAGCCTAGGTCCAAGTACAAGACGAAGGCACAGTGCTGGTTCTACGACTGAGCGGTCTGATCAATGCACATACACTTCGAACATACTTATCCATATGTCAACAACTGATCACTGTAAGACGAACGAGGTGCAGAGACTAGAGTTTATGTTTACACAGAAGTTAATTTTTAAAGAATAATAATAATGCAAAAGTTAAAGCTGATAAAGATTTTTTAACCAAGTTTCATGTTTTAATATGAATTGGTGCTGATGAGAGATCAATACCCATAAGTATGTTCACAACTAGGGGAGTTATTTTGCTGTTAGATGAGATGTTTCTTTCAGCATGTACATGTAAAGAGATAGTTATTCTTATTTATTTATTTATTTATATTTTGGTTTTTGAATAGGGGGGATATATAGAGATACAATTCTTGTACATAGTTGATCAAGTCATGCAAAGCCTTATTTTGGAGAAGTATACAGGTGTAGCAGGAAAAGAAGGATAGGAGTGGACAGCTGTGGACAGGGTCATAGTTCAGCCACTTAAAACAGGCTTATGTGGACTTAAAGGTGGGGTATGAGATCTAAGAAAAGCGGTTCGAGCAAGCTACGTTTTAAAAATACTCAATTCAAAAGTCCAAACCCCTTTCTTCAGAAATCCCCTCGAAGCCACGCCTCCAGAGTATTGGTACGCGCAATGCTTGTTCTCGAGGGTTCACGAGCGCTGCCTCAGACCTCATTCAGTCTCCTCTAACCCCCCTACTCTTCCAGAACAGCCCCACTTCATACCTATCTGGCTAACGTTACATTTCCTACTGTTTTTTGTTGGTGACAAAACAGTTTGCCGGTGAACTTTCCATCCTAATATAGCTAATATAGCCAAGCTCTGGCTCTGGCTTCGTTTCCTGAACAAGTGCTCCAAGGCTCTAAGAACGCACGATTCATGCACGAACAGGGGTACGCGCAGAGGGGGGAGGGACAAATGGCAGTTGAGTTTGATAGACATCGTTTCGACTGGGCGCTCAAAATGATTGGATGGTGTTTTTTCAGTCCTGTCCGTTCCACAGGTGACTAAATTTTTGTATTTTTGTGTTAGAGCATTTAATTAATCGGTTGTAATCGGGGTGTGAAGGGGATTTTAGGTAACATAGTTAAAAAAAAAAAAAAGCTCCAGGAAAATAACTCACATCCCACCTTTAATATGCTCAAAATAGTCTGAGTAATACAATCAGAGTGAAAATCTACTCCAGAGTCACGTGTGCTGTCATCATCAGTCAGATTCAGGTGTAAAATCAGGGCTAGAATTCATACTCTAGCATCAGTGTCACAGAAGTTCTCATATTCATTTAGGTTCATGTTTGCAGTGGTTGATTTTGTAGCAAACTTCAGTAATAAATAATAATGGATTAGATTTCTGTTGCGCTTTTAAAACATCCAAGTACATTATTGATCCTTTATTCATTCACTCTTACACTCTGGTGGTGGCAAAGTACATCCACCACTGAACATTCATACACATTCATACACCAGTGGGAGTGACACTGGAGGCTAGGTGGGTGAAGTGTCCTGCCCATAACAGCACATGACTAGACAGAGTAGGATTTGAACCGCCAACCTTGTGGTTATGGCCGCCCTAACTTCAGATCTGTTTGTGTTGTTCTTTTACTTGCTTCCACATTCAGAATCCTATTGACTCAGTTTTGAGGCCATACACATAAGTCAAACTAAATCGGTACACTGCAAAAATCCATATCTTACCAAGTGTATTTTTCTCATTTCTAGTCCAAGTATCTCATCACACTTAAACTAAGACCATTTTTTTCCATTTTTTTGCTTGAATTAAGAAAAAAAAATGTTGAATTAAGCAACAAAAAAAACACATCTGCTAATGCAACAATGAGTCTAATGTATGTATACGAGCTTTAACTCCTGTCAGTATAAACCCTACACTGCAAAAATCTAAATCTTACCAAGTGTATTTTTCTCATTTCTAGTCCAAATATCTCATCACACTTAAACTAAGACATAATCACCTAAAGAGTAACTTTTCAGTGAGATATAAGAACTTATTTTTAGACAATAGATTGTGAAAATCGTAATTCAAGAAATCTTACCAAGATAATTTTCAGATTTTTTGAATTAAGCAAAAAAAAAAAAAAATCTTGTATTAAGCAAAAAAAATCTGCCAATGGAACAAGTGAAAATTATCTTGGTAAGATTTCTTGAAATAAGATTTTCAAGATCTGTTGTCTGTAAAATAAGTTCTTATATCTCACTGAAAACTTACTCTTTAGGTGATTATGTCTTATTTTAAGTGTGATGAGATATTCTGACTAGAAATGAGAAAAATACACTTGGTAAGATTTAGATTTTTTCCAATGAGTCTACACTTCTTGGTAGTTCTTCTCAGTTCAACTAGACTGGTTTAGCTCTGTTAAAAATGTTTCATCTCTCACCTGAGAGACGGACACGAGATGAAACGTTTTCAAAGGAGCTAAACCAGTCCAGTTGAACCAAGAAGAACTACCAAGGAGAACAATGACCTGAGCAAATGAGAACCTACACAGGTATCAGCCTACACTGTGTTCAGAATAATTTCACCATCTCACCTTGCTGACAGACGACTGTTTCTAACTCGGTTAAAGCTGATCTGATACATTAGAACAGGGGTGTCAAACTCATTTTAGTTCAGGGGCCACATACCGCCTAATATGATACAAAGTGGGCCGGACCAGTAAAATAATATAAACAATAGAATAAGAACTTTTTAGTGAAAAAAGTAAAATTCTATAATGAAAATGTTTACATCTAGGAATTGTACTCAAACTTAACCCTCCGGTATCCCATCCAGCAAGGCCCTTACTGAGCACCAAGTGTGCCTTTTTCGCACACTTGTGGAATAATGTCAAAAATATTTCATACAGTTTGTTTTTAATTCGTTTACACTTTTTTCTATTTCATCAACTTGAGCCGTAAATAAAAATACCAAATACTCAATAATTGTCACATTTTTTAACCCTTTAAATCCTGTATTTGTAATGTAGACAAACCTTTTTTTTTTTGGATGCAAAAAACACAAAAAATTATTTTTTTTCAAAATAGTGCATAAAAAGTGGATCACATATTATTTGATTTTTGCAGCCTGGCATATGTCAGTGATTAACTCCAACATTAGTTAATTTGCATTTTTATTTTTGGCGTTAGGTCAAATGTTCAAAAATACTAGCATCTGTCCCCAAGTGTGCGTAAAATGCACACCTATAAATCAAACTATTAAATATTATATATTGATTCATTTTTCTGCTCTAATTTGATTTTATTTTTGTAAATCAAGGTCAGCCCTAATCATACATATTAAATGGAAGAAATAGTGTGTTTTAGACACACTTGGGAGGCAGATGTTTGTCTTGTAATTTTCTTTTGTTTACAATGTGCAGATTTTAGTTGGTGACCAGAACTTTAAAGATCATGCAAAAATGAACAACTTTTGAATTCTAACCTTACAGTATTTAAATTGTGAAAAATAATATAACGTTTTTTAAAACGAAGTGCAAAGTGTGCCTAAAAGGTGCACCCAGATACCGGAGGGTTAACATGAACAAACATGAACAACCTGAACATTCTTAAGTAAAATAAGTGCAATGTTAACAATTTTATGCCTTAGTGTATCATTTATACATGTGAATCACAACTTAGAGATCACAGTGGATCTAAAAATACAGAAAACATTAAATAACAGACAGAATATTATAAAAATTCCACGTACTTCTCTTAAAAAATTTCAGGTTATTCACTTTTTTTTTTTTTTTTTTTATAAAAGGCTAGTCTGTAAATGTAAGCATATGTGTAATTTTGCTTATTTTTTTTTTTTTTTTACACTAAAACAAAGAGAAAATTTTACCGTTTTGATTATTTATAGCTTATTATGATAGTATTTTACTGGTCTGATATTTTTAGATTGAATTGACCTAAAATGATTTTAACATCCTTGATTGTTAATGTCTTCAGTGTCATTTTTGCATTTCACAAATTCATCCAAGGGGCCGGATTGAACCCTTTCGCGGGCCGTATTTAGCCCCCGGGCCACATGTTTGACACCTGTGCATTAGAACCACAACATGGGGAGGCCTATGCAGTGGAGTGTATTAGCACGTTCTGCAGTTGAGAAAATGACCTTTATTTGGGCTGCTGTCCACAGTCATAGTTGTGCATGTCTCTGCTTTTGTGGCAGTACTTTTCCAGAATGGGGCTGTGCTGACCACCATCAACACTGATTATAGATTACAAACTGGAGGAAAACTCCAAGGCACTCTTTAAACATTAAAATGCCTTTATTACCATGGCGTGGTCCTAGCAAGCCTGTTTGCAAGTTCCTGTTGGTCAGGTCCTACTCTATAGGAACCTACAGTTTCCCAGACTCCTGTTCGACTTCCTGATGAAGGCTCGAAGCCGAAACATGTAGAGGTGTTTTTTAAGCTCTAGATATGACCATGCCATGGTAATAAAGGCATTTTAATGTTTAAAGATAGTGCCTTGGAGTTTTCTTTCTGTTTGTTATCTACTTTATGAATCCCTTTTTCTAAAGAGCACCTCGAACTAACTCTGTTTTGGTCCTAGAAGCGTTCCCTCCCATGAATTTTTGAACTGATTATAGATTATAGAAGTACCTCCTAAAACCCCCAAAATGACACTTGACAGTAAATTCCCTCTGGATGTTTACTGCAGTTTTCGCAGCTAAACTGAGCATGTGCATCTTTATAGAGAGCTGAAGCCCCGCCCCTTCCACTGTGCCCCATGGGATCTAACCTCAGAAAGAATGTTATTGCAGCCAAAGGTGAGAGACAAATGATATTATGATCCTGTTAGAATAGTGCCACCATTTACACATATGGTTTTTTTTTTTTTAATTTTTGTACTTGATACTTTTAGAAAGAAAGCTGCAGTTTTTGGCAAAGATTATAAAGAAGGCTCAAAACACGGTATTCGAAATCTCTCTGACGGGACATTTTAGAGACAATTTGACAGATTAGTGTTGCTAAACGACCCACATTTTTACTTTTAAATTCGTTTTTGCTTTAGTTGGACCATAAGGGATTATCCAAAACAAGGAGCTATTTTATATTGAAATAAATGTTGGAATGGGAGTCAATTAAATTTCGCTCTCCGACGGGACGTTACTGTGTTTTGACCCAGAAACGTAAACACTTCAGTGAACTGCATCTCCTGTCATCAACACCAAAACAGCCACTGTGCACTGTGAGGAAAAATAAGTATTAAAAGAGATAAAAATTAATAAAACTAGTAAAAAAAAAAAAAAAGAGGTAAAAATCTCAAGTCTGGGCATGTTGAGGCTGCAGAGACATCATCAGCGACTTGTGAAGGGACAGATGGGGAGTCTGTTATACTTCTGTCCACCTGATTTCTCACACACTATTCACCTGATTCTTTTCAAATTTCACACACATGTTCTTTCCATGTGCCTTTCTCTAAATTTTTGCTTTTTTTTTTTGGTACAAATTTTTTGAAAAGTTTTTTAAAAAGATTGAAAGTTAAGACTCCAAATGACTCCCTACAGATTATCAGTGAGCAGGAGGGACCAGACAGGGGTATTAGTAAGGTCTGCTTACTTTTTCTCTTGTTTTCATATATTTTCACTGATAGTTCAGGCTCAAAACACAGTCATGTCCCGTCAGAGAGAGAACTTTAATTGATTGCCATTCCAACATTTATTTCAATATAAAGTAGCTCCTTGTTTTGGAGAATCCCTTATGGTCCAACTAAAGCAAAAAATGAATGTAAAAGTAAGACTGTGGGTCATTTAGCAACACTAATCTGTCAAATTGTCTCTAAAATGTCCCATTAGAGAGATTTCGAATACCGTGTTTCGACCCTTCGATAGTTTTCCACAAACCGCAACTTCCTTGACTTGTAAAATGATCCTTTTATTTGACAAACATATGTGTAAACAACGCATAATTCAGACCAGATCCAAAAAAAAAAAGACTGTTATGCAGTTTTTTTCCCCATAAATAGTGTCACTGGGGGCAGATAGAACGGGCAGGACTTTGGCTTCTACACTTAAAATCACCTTCAACGTTCAATTCCACCTCAGTCTCATAATGAGAGAGGCACTTGTTTACATCTACTTTTAGTATCAGTTAATCGGACTGTTTCCACGTTCAAGTAGAAAGCTTGGAAATGTAGTTTAAAGGTGATATGTTTAAATTGCCTTTTAATAATTCAACCAGCAATCCAAAACTGTGACCTAAAATATTTTGGGATTTAGGCTAACGAGTAGATGTAAACTGATCAGCCAATTATCAGTATATTTGAAGTTTTCGGTGGTTGCATCTTCAGTCGGTTTGCGCTCACAGCTTCATGTAGTGTGACCTAGGCCTTGACAGTCTCTACCTCGCTGTTTCCCAAACCCCAGACATTCGAATGCTTGGTTTTCTCACCCCCCCACCCTTCCTTCCCTCCTCCTCTTCTCCATGTCTTTCCTTTTCTCTGTCTTAGTATTCTCAGGGTAGAGGTAGTTCAGACACAGCTGAGTATGAGCATGTGATCAGTCAGAGGTCTGCAGAGTTCCATTGCCCCCTGCTGTCTGGAGCTGGAGCTGGAGCTTCGGTCGAGGACATTATATATTTGCTGTATATCGCTGCAGGGTGCAAGTTTTCAACAGAAGCAGATGTACAGAAGGGCTTATTCAGATGATATAATGGCTTGTCCAACTTTGTAGACAAAAAGGCTAAGATTATATTTTATTAACATAGCAACGATGGAATGACAAACAGTGAATTTCTATGTTTTTGAATGTCTTTTCTGCGCCGGTAATGATGACGATAGAGACGGATGAAGATGATGTAAGTACTGTTGGATGTGGATTATAATGACTTTAACGATAATATGATCACTCTGGATGATGCAAATATTCATAATATTGTATAATGTTCCTGCAGATTTGAAAGCAGGGACTGATATAAAGTCACCTGCAGTAACATGATTAGACAGTGTTTGAATAAAACCACTTCCTGTCTGACTTTCATTTGACTCCATACTCTACATCTGTCCTTTCCCTTATATGAAGAGACTTAAAAAAAAAAAAAATGCACAGAAGGGGTTCCAACACGAGCCCTTTAATCTAAAAATAAGTGAGCGTACTGCAGCTGCCTGCTTCTGTTAATGAATTCAACATAACACAAGTACGCTATCTAATTATGGTCTTCTAGCAGATGTTGATTAATATGCCTAACGTATCCTTGGATCTCGGACTTAGTACATAATTATACTAAAAACAAGCAAAGAAGAACTTATTCAAAGATGATGTGAACAAAGGCACATCTGATACTGGTGGTGGTGGTACTGGATATTTTTTTTTTTATTTTTCATTTTTTATTATACCACTTCAGCATATCACAATAAAATATTTAACCACATGAATATTTCACACTGAAACACTATAGCATTCAGAATGCATTAAGCTGTTCTGCCTTTATTGCCCTGCCAAGAAAATGTGCCACTTTCTTGCAAATCCCGCCCTCCTCATCCAACACTCCTATTGGCCAAGCTGCATTTAAGTCTCGATTTCAACCAATTAGAATCCACAAGCCTTCAGGGCAGCGTGTGATTGGTCAGAGAGGGCAAACAGGCAGATAGACGAACTTCACACTGGCCGAACTAAAACCTAAAAACCCTTGTGTCCGTTTATAAGGCAGATGGAGCATCGTCACTGGTCTACATCTATGTTATTCTGCACCTCACCATATGAACATGCAGTCACGGTGTGTGTGTGGTGTACTTCCGGGTGTTTCTACAGGTGACTCCAGGTGTGCGTGTATATCTGTTTCCAGCTGTGTCTGCGTGTGCCGCTTATATTTTTTGTGTCTGTGTTTGTTTGTGAGCATGAGCAGGAGACGTTATTCTCGACGACTTACAACTATCTAAGCTGAAGCCAGCAGTTGCCATGGTGAAAGGAGATCATACATCACATGACCCAAATCCCGCCAATTCCCACCAGGGGCGGATGGAAAGCCACCGACAGAGCGAGGCAGGCGTGGAGGGAGCGTTTCCTGGCCTGCGTCGCTGCCATTGTCTCTGTTGTCTCTAGAAGGCGGGAGCCATGGGTCTCTGCTGTGTCAGTTTCTGCGGGTCCAGGGTTTCAGTGAAGGGAGGAGCTTGATAGGGATTGGTGGTTACTATGGTAGCGCCATTTGCGATGGGATACGGTGTGGCTCGGGCGCCGTTGCTAGGGGTGGGATCCAGATGTTGCCATGTGAACAAGTTTGCATGGCTGCCTGCTAAGAAGCGCCGCAGTGCACTCAGTGTCAGTACAGCCTGTTAGTAACACACACACACACACACACACACACAGAGAACGTACAGAAACACACAAAGCAAAGGCTGTTAGTGGCACAACCAATCAAAAACACACGATCACTGATACGCAGACATCCACAGCTGAGTTAAAACTGCAGCTCAACTAAATAGAAAATAGGACCAATGGCCCTGTAACTTACCGGCCAAATGAAAAGCTTTGGGAAATAAATGTATCCAGATGCCATTTATTATCACCCAGTTCTGTGTATTTATTATATTACAGAAACAGCCCATGTTTTGGTCATATTCCAATCAGATCTGTAAAAAATTCAAATTCCAACTTGATATCATTGATACTGATTTATTGGATCTGTCCACTTCCTATCTGTTATAATGGGAAAATGTTTCAAAGTCGCACCAAATCCAGAATGAGATCCGGATCGAAATAATTTCAATACCTTGTGTTGACATCATCATACAGAAGCTGTATACCAAGTTTGAAGTCAATCAGAACTATAGTTTTGGAGAAGAAGACAATTGAAATTTTTTCCCCATAAGAGCCCATGTTACATTTTCCGTAAGTTCCAGGATTCAGAAGAAGATCCTGATCAGCATGTGGACATTATGTTTTGGTCATCCCCCCATCAGGGCTGGACTGTAGAAATTTACACTGGATATCATTTATATTTACTGAGTTATTGCATCAATCCACTTCCTATCTCTTATAATGGGGAAATTTTTCCGGATCCAAATAATTTCACTAACTTTTGTTGACATCATTATAAAGAAGCTGTATACCAAGTTTGAAGTCAATCGGAATTGTAGTTTCGGAGAAGAAGACGATTGAAATTTTTGTTACAGACGACGGACGACGACAACAGCGCATGACGACAATAGCTTATGGCCTCTCAGCCGGTAAGCTAATAAAAACACAGCTGAGGAAACTAAGCCAAAAGTTTAAGAGGTTTAGGGCAAAATTCCATAAAGCCATACATTTAATAGTCATGGTCTTCATGTGAATCAGCATAAATAAACTGCTTATTCACATTATGTCTTAGTAACACAAAAGAAGTGGTAAAATAGCACCATAATAAGCACTTAAACATTTACAGACTGCTTAATAATGTTCATAAAAGCCATATATAACTTACCTAATATGCCATAGTTAAGCTTTTTGTCCTAATTAAGAATTGGGTGCTTCAGTGTAACTGGGTTCATTTTAGTATCTGGCACTTTACCAGCTTTTTAGACCCAACAATAAAAGAGAAATTTAGACATATTTCCCCCCAGGCTGTACCTAATGATGACCTCAGATAAATGCAAAAAAAAATTGTACTCTTGCTCTGAGCCGTCCCAAAATTTATGAATTTTTAATAAAATGTTGAGGATGAAAATTGGGACAGGAAAAGCTACCAAGCTGTCAGTGCATTTGATTTGAAATGGTCTCATATACCGCTAAAAATAAAGACACTGTGTTAAATATGAGGATTCTAGTGGTTTTTCTAATCCAGACGTGGGTTTTTCATGAATCTCAGTCTCATTACAGGTTTTGTGTCTAACCCATCGTGTCTACTGGTGTTACATGCAGAACCTGTCCATTTAAGCACATATAAATCATGAGTGATTTTGCAACAGCGGTCATTTTTGTGAAACACTCTGCCTTGCATAATTAGTTTGATTCCCAAAATGTACCTGTGAGAAAATAAAAAGGTATTTAAAAAAAAATAGTATCACGTAATTTTCGTGTCCTTTTTACCGTGTTACATGCAGATTTTTGAATAAAAATAATATAAAAATGTTTTTTATCTGAAAAATAGTTTCTCTTTTATCTCAGTAAATATATTTTTTAAATAGACCCAAAGTGCTTCCAAACTTGCTTCATAACATTAGTCTACATCTGGTTTGAATTTTTAACCCGTTTTTAGGACCAGTTTCATAGAAGCACCCAATTATAAGGCTTTTATTAATGTTCTTATGTCTATAAACTGTTCACAGCTTTCTTAAAGGTGCTTATAAATCTAATACAATCTAACATTCAGCATGTTTATGATGCTATTACCATTATTTATTTTGTCTTATTAGTACATAGTGCTGTTATGGAACACATTTTCCAGCCTTATTATTACCTTTGAACTAATGCTTATTATAACCTTCATAAAACGGAGTTGACTAACTTACCTATTATGTCATCGATGATACTTCATAAATAATTCATAGTAACAACATATACTGATGTTTAAAAATTACTTGAACTAATTGCTAAAAAAAATACATAACAAAGGATTCATTAACATTAATAACAAATTATTCCTGCTTCACTTTTAGTAGCTGCACTAAGCATAATTAACTGTTAAAAAATTCATGACTGGGTTTTTATTCATCTTAGTTTATGATCAGTTTAGCAATGAGGTAATAATTCATTTAGTTAAACTCAGTGTGTTTTACTGTAATTCTAAACTATTATAAAGAACTCATGAGGCTTTTATTAATGTTTAGTTAATAGCCTATAAACTGTTGTCTTATAAATGTCACATAATCTAAGGATAAACATGTTCCTGATGCTGTTATTAGGACTTAAATCATTCTGATAAGCATCTCCTAGGGAGCTATAATCAATTAACTAATGCTTATTAAAAGCTCTGGAGCAGAAGCTGAGCTATCATGTCTTTAGTCCTTGGGTGGAGACTATTACTCCCATAATGCACCCTGGTGTGACATCACATTTACATCATATGGGATCATTCATAGAGACCTTCACTGTGTGATCATTGAACTATGAAGTCTCACATTACATTCTGCTCAAATGGACTAAAATCAAACATTTTTAACAATAATAATTATGTAAAAGTTTCTGTTTCTCACACAAAGCCACTCTTACCATTAGCCTTTTTCAGCTTCTTATTTCTGCATTTACCTGGATGTGTTATTAACCCATAAAGACCCAGTGTGACTTTTGTGGCAGTTCCCAAAAGATTTTTTTCTCTCTATTTAACCTTTCTTAAGTGATTTATCACCATTTATTGTAATATTATCCTCTGTATTTTGCTTTTTTTTTGCATGAAAATCAAGTATTTTCCTATATTTAATTCACAGATCATGTACATGTTCATAAAAACTTAGATTAAAGTTGAAGTTTATTATATTCGAAACAGAAAACTGAAGAAAAATTGACTTTTTCAGCAAAGATATCAATAACTGAACATAAACCCAGTGTGTCCATCCACTGTCATTGACCCAATTCCATGAGTTTTACTGGTGAATCAATGTTGTAGAAGATGACGGTGTTTCCACGTTCACTACGGAGCCTCTGAACGTCCAAATGGGTCATATCTGATGACCATGAAAAGATGACAAACTGTATTTTACACCAATTATTTACGTGTATTGATAGGATTAGTGGATCAACAGGTGTTAAACAGTTTATATCAGCAGATGATTTTGGTCGACGGTGGATGTTTGGGTCTTTTTGGGTTAATGTTAGTATACACTTAATTAATTTAACTGTTTTTATGAAACACATTTACATTACATTTAAATTACTGTTTTAACTTCTCCTGTTGCTTGATGACTAGTTGTGTCGTCTCTAACTGCGATGTGTGGCGTTCATAGGGTTTAACAGACTCAGGTTGACAAGTCAGTTCAGTAGCTATCATACATGACATGGGTTTATAATGTCATATGATTATCTGAGCATCGTGGTGTTAGACCAGGAGTCAGCAACCCTGGTCCTGGAGAGCCACTATCCTGCATGTTTTAGATGTTTCCCTCTTCCAACACACCTGATTCAAATCATCAGCCTGTTATCAAGATCTGCAGAAGCCTGATAATGACCGTCAGGTGTGTTGGAAGAGGGATACATCTAAAACACAGGTGTCCAACTCCAGTCCTCGAGGGCCGGTATCCTGCATGTTTTAGATAATTCCCTCTTCCAGCCACACCTGGTTCAATTCATGATCAGCTCATCAGCATGCTCTGCAGAAGCCTGATAATGATGTAATGGCTTCCAGGTGTATAATGGAAGAGGGAAACATCTAAAACATGCAGGATACCGGCCCTCGAGGACTGGAGTTTGACACCCCTGCTCTAGGACCAGGGTTCCTGACCCCTGTGTTAGACTAATGCCAGGGTGGGAGAGGTCTTAGGCAGCAGTCTCCGATTGTCCTCCATGAATGGAATACTCTTAAATGTGTTCATTGACAGCAGACACTGATAACCCTGAAAACACACACACACAATGATGAAGATGATGAAGATGATGATGATGATACAAACATACATGTTCAGGGGCGTGTATCATGAAGCAATATGAACAGGTTTCTGTAACTTCCTGCTCAGCCCAGGGGTTTCAGTATTAACTTTTTAAATCACTAAGACTACGTTCAGACTGCAGGCAAATGCAGCCCAAATCCCACGTTTCTGTCCATATGTGACCTGTATCTGATCTGCTAAAGACAGTTTGAACAGCACAAATCCCACTTTTTCAAATCCGACCCAGGCCAATTTCATATGTGGTCCTAAATCGTATCTGATATTTTGCAATTTGACTTCAGTCTGAACGACCAGGTCACATGTATCCGACCTTTACGTCACTGAAATGTGACAAACACCGCAATTCTGTGTTCCAGAAGGAGAAGTGGCAGGAATAACATAAATACTTCAGTAAACACAGTGCGTACATGCGTGGTCATATATTATGTCAGGATCTCTTTTGTGCATGCAGGTCACTTCAGGGTCACATTCAGTTCATACTCAAAACTGACAGAAGTTGCATTAAATGTGTGCACTGCAACAATCAAAATCTTACCAAGTGTATTTTTCTCATTTCTAGTCAAAATATCTCATCATACCTAAAATAAGACATAATCACCTAAAGAGTAACTTTTCAGTGAGATATAAGAACTTACTTTTAGACAATAGATCTGGAAAATCTTATTTCAAGAAATTTTACCGAAATTATTTTCTCTTGTTCCAGGGCAGATTTTTTTGCTTAATTGAAGATTTTTTTTTTGCTTAATTCAAGCAAAAAAAATCTGTGAGAATTATCTTGGTAAGATACCTTGAAATAAGATTTTCAAGATCTATTGTCTAAAAATAAGTTCTTATATCTCACTGAACAGTTACTCTTTAGGTGATTATGTCTTATTTTAAGTGTGATGAGAGTAAGATAATAACAGTGAAAAAAGTTCAATTACATTATGACAAAGTGTCCTAATTAGAATTTACAAATCTCAGTGGATCTACAAATACACAAAACATTTAATAACAGGCAGAATAATGTTAAAATTGCACAAACTTCTCTTAAAACATTTCCGGTTGTTTATATTTGTTCAGGTCATTCACTTTTTTTTTTTTTTTTTTTTTTTTTGAAAGGATAGTTTGTAAATGTAAACACGTTCATGTAGTTTTACTTTTTTACACTAAAACAATGAGAAAAATTGGAGAGTTTCATTATTTATAGGTTATTTTGATAGTATTTTCCTGGTCCCACCCACTTGAGATCATCCCTGATTGTTAATATCTTCAGTGTAATATTTGTATTTCATGGGCTGAATTTGCAGTTTTGGCCACGGGCTGTATGTTTGGCATCCCTAGATTTGATGATTAGTGGTTTATTATATAACCTCAAAACTGAGACTGGTTAAAAAATTAAATCCTTACTCTTGCGACGCTTATAAGATCTGACAGTAACACATTAATGGTTTATGCTCTTACATTTAACCTCCTTAGACCCAGCTATGGGTTTTCTGTCCACATTTGTGGACAAGAGTTTCACAACTTCATACAAAAAAAAAGAAAAGAAAACTGTCCACAACAAAGGACATTTCATAAAAATTTTAAACACTGCATCTGAAAAAACTGTTGCATCAGGATGTTTCCAATATAGGCACTTATTTAATAAAAAAACAAAAAAAGCTTGTACTTTGCTGACATTTCCTGGGTCTTAGGAGGTTAATATTCACTTATTCTCAGTATGGCAGTGCCACAGTTACCTACCATGGTCTCCCAGGTCATAAGAACACATTAAGTTAATCAAATACACAAGTGTAGTTATGACCACATGTAGCTACTTGTGTTGTGAAATTCCAGAAGCCAAAATAAAGACAGAAAAAAAAGACTACATATAAATACATAAGAGCACAGTAGTGTCAAGTCAAGGTCACATCTGACAGATGATCAGTGATCGTAATTACAGCTGTCAGTCATGTATTTAACCCCACTACCTGTCTGAAAACACCTGCGATTAGTCAAAATCTGAATCACAGCGAGAAATCAGGTAAGGCATACCTTAACTTTCAGTACAAGTTCCTGAAAATGTATAGAAATCAGGGTTGGTCATTTTGAGACGCTGACAGCCCCACTGAAGTCCCACTGAATTTCTTTTGAGCGTATTCTACAAATACGTTTGTGGGACTCCAGGCTCTTTTGAGTCTATCTGCTGAATACTAGGGGTGTGAGAAAATATCAGTTCCGCAATATATTGTGATATTTCATTTCACGATATTGTATAAATATTAAAAAGTACAATATTGATATTTTTAGGTATTTATTCAAATGGAGATATAGCGGAGGTTCTTGTTTTTGTTTTTTATTATTTTTTGGGAAATTCTGCTCTTTTATTTCTACATTTACATGGGTATTTTGCTCTGTTGTTTATATACTCAAAAAGTAGTAATGTGATATTGCAGGTCATGCATGTAGCTTTTTTCAAACTGATAACACTGTTTTGTTAAATATTGGTTATTTCAATCATTCTAAAAACACTTTTTACTGTCTGAGAGAGGCAGATGTTAGTTCCTTTGTTGGGAATAATGTTATGATGTCGGACGACTCAGGGACTGTGGACTTCACATTCTTTTTATAACTAACATTTGAGCAGGATCTTAAACTGTAATGTCTGTAAAACATAAATTTATTTATTTATTTATTTATTTATTTATTTATTTATTTATTATTTTTAAAAATTCATTTTTACAGAGGAAAGTTTGGTGATATAGTAGAAAATCCTGTTCTGATAAAAAATTTGTTTAGTATAAGTGCATATTTCTGGTATAATTAATTTTTTCCAGGAAATATTCTCTTAGAAGAAGAAACAAAACACAACAACAATATTGCCTTGTTAACAGTATCGTGATATATCGCGACATATCGTATCATGGTCCTAGTATTGTGATTTGTATCATATCGCCAGATTCTTGCCAATATACACCCCTACTGAATATGCTCTTGAATGTGTTCAGATGGAAACACAGATGATTACAAGGCACTCATAGGAGCAGGAATACACTGTAGTTGTGCCTTCAACCCATAAAGACCCAAACAGCCACCGGTGAAACATGCTGAGGTTTTTCAAAGTTCCCGGTAAAGTAAAAGTTCCTGGTGAAATTCCAAGGGGCTAAAGCCTGCTACGTACTCCGTGAAAACAGAGAAAATTGTTCTTCTCAAGGTGACAAGAACAAGAATAATGTTTATTCTGGAGAGGAGATTTCATACTTAAGGAGAAACTCAAGTGCTGAAACTTCTAAGGAGGTCCTCTGCTTTTCCACATTAACCACGCCCACTTCAAATTTCTGACCAATTATGCAATAGTTCTCAGACACTGCAGAAGAAGAAAGTTCTGCCCGGACGGTGTGTCAAGAACAAGCTGTGAGAACTCCCAAACCAGGGCTGCAAGGACAAAAGGACTTCATTTTGTTCTTGCATCCCTGGGTTCTTTCAGAGTACGCAGCAGGTTTTAGTCCTGCAGCTTTAACGCAGGATTTAGGCTTCGGCTACAGCAGCTGTGTCGCTTTTATCATTGTTTGTGATTGGCCACCTGGTTCCAGCTCTGCTCCAAACTACAACCAGAACCCCTGGGTTGTCAGAAAGACCTGAAAAGCACCATCATGACACCGCTTCACCTGCTGTAATCTGACAGGTAACTGAGCCACATCCTGATCTGTTGGACTTGTTTAATGATACAGGCCCCGGGTGAACACATACGATACCAACCCAGGTGAGGATGGAGAAGAAGCAGAAGGCGATGGTGGCTCTGGCGGCGTCCGAGCCCTGGGCCAACGGCAGCTCGTCTGGAGACGTCGCCTGCCACTGATTGGCCAGAAAACAGAAGCCGACGAACCACAGGAAGCTGGCGAGGCCTGGAGGACAAAGGGGAATGAGTGGACGGCGTCTGCAGCGGTCACAACAATCATCTTTTATCTGAGGATTTGACCTAGTTTTACTTTCTCATCATTGTGAGCGAATTAAGATGCTGATGTTTGCTTTTGGCTGCGAGGAGCTGCTGGCTCAGCTCAAAACAGAGGCGTTTGAAACATTTGGTATTTTAGGATTTTAGTCATTCATCTATATTTTAATAGTCAGGAGACCTATCTACCAGGGATGAGGAACAAAGAAAGAAGGACTGGGCCGCAGATACAGAAATAGGGTTCATTATAAATGTTATGACATGATGGTTTTAATAATTCTGTTTCCTCCTAGTTGCCATGACTACACCTGGAATTCACTTTATTTTATGCAGTGCTGTACTCACACTGGTGTATGAATGTGTATGAATGTTTGGTGGTGATCAGAGGGGCTGTAGGCGCAAACTGTCAGCTACGCCCCAGGGCAGCTGTGGATACATATGTAGTTTACCACCACTAGAGTGAGAATGTGTAAGTGAATGAATAACAGATCCACTGTACGTCCTTCCAGTATGCGTTCTGTCAACGTTCATTCACAGAAACAGCGAGAGACATTGAGTCCTCTCAAAGAGGGAGGATTTATTTAGCATACAGGGTAAATAGAGTATCAGCATTTGAGTCCATCTGAGTACAAGTTTGCATGTGGAGACTGGTGTTTTCATGGTTTCTTCAAAGTTATTACAAGTATGTGTTTACGTGAATTGTAGATAAGTCCATGGCTTAGTTGGTGCTGCTGTATTCTAGAGGGCTTTGACTAGGGATGTAATGATTATCGGTGTAACGATAAACTGCGGTAAAATTGCAGACGGTTAGTATTACCACTTACATTCTAATTATCATGATAACCGTGTTTGATTACCGCACTTTTAGGGGAAAAAACCCTATGTAAAGATCTGCTTTTATGTCAAATATTTGAGTATAGTTTTAATGTAGTACAATTTTGATTTTATATACCTAATATTTGGAACCAATATTCACTTTTAAAGTCTTTGAAAAGGTTCATTAAGCATCTGTGTGTTATTTATGCAATAAATTATATACATTTTTCAAATTGGATTTTATATATTTTTTGTGTTTTTTGGCCTTTTGTGTTGATATAGTAGGTTTAAAGTGAAAAAAAATAATAGGCAGATGATACGGATGAAGTTGTGCTGAAAAAAAAAAGATACAAAACATGGGTATAGTAAACATTTCTTTATATAGTATATATTAAAAGTACTGAAAAACAGCCAAAATAGGCTCAGACCACTAAAGGTTAATATTTGAATGTTTCTGCAACAGAAAGTACATTGTGCCAATTATTTTATTTGTTTACTTTTTTTATAAATACAACTTGGTTAAATTATTTCAGTGTGTGTATTAGTACTTTGTGAACATTTTGAGCACAATTTCAATAACACCGCGATAATAATGATAACCGTGATAATTTTGGTCACAATAGCCGTGATATGAAATTTTCATATCGTTACATCCCTAGCCTTGACACACTAAGATTATTTCTCACAGCTTGTATGAACTTTATACAGAATAAGAGTGTGCACAAGGGTTAAAAGAAGTATAATATGGCTAAATATAACATAATAAAAGTAAAAGTAAAAGTAAAGGTAAACAAGTGTTCAGAGAACACAAACCTCCGCCAAGCACCCCGAACGGTGTGCATGTGCGGATCGACTATTTCTTTTTAAATTAAACAATTTCAAGGTTGTTTCATACAGCAGAAAAAGTTGAAACTTGGTACCAGTCATGTGTATGTCAAATTATATTCAGTTCCAATCAATATTTGTTGAGTTATAATGAAAAATGTGTCGTAAATGGGATTTTCAATGTTAAATTGAAATGTCCACAGAGTCCACATTCCACAGTGGATGTGGACAATTTTGTGCCAGATACAAGATATTGTTATAAGCTACGGGTGTATCAAATTGGAGGCTAATCGGAGTCGTTTTATGAATTTTCAAAAATTGCTCAATGATGAAAGATGGGAAAATTGTAGATTTTGTGACCTTGCTGTGACCTTGAACTTTGGCCTACTTGGCCCAAAATTTACTGGGTTCATCCCAGGGCCTAGGCCTATCTGTGGGTACAATTTCGTAAAGATGGTTGGAATAGTTTTCCCATAAAGTTGCTACCAAACAAACAAACACACAAAGCAAAGTGATCACAATACCTCCTGGCAGAGGTAATAAAAGTATAGATCCACAGTTCATAGAAAAGCGCTTAATAAATCTAATCCATTATTATTATATTATTATTATTATTATTATTATTATTGTTATTATTATCATGTGATTTATAATAATATATACATATAATATAATAATTTTGGGTACTTTGGAAAAAATAAATAGACATAACCCTTTCCAACAACAGCTAAGGTCATGCTTCCTTATAGTGGCCAAAAAACTAATATTAAAGTCTTGGAAAGATGAAGCGGGTCCACCACTGAAATTGTGGATTCAGGAAACATCAGAAATTTTCCCTTTGGAAAAGATTCGCTTTATTTTGAAGAATAAATTGTATAAGTTTGAAAGGATCTGGACATTATTTGAGGTCTATCTCAATAATGAGTGAGGAGGGGTTGCTTAGAGGGTGCTGGGTGGGAGGGGTGTGGGAGGAGGGGGATGTTTGTTTGTTTGCTTGATTTGTGTTGATGTGTGATTTTTCTTTCTCTTGTTGTTTGGGCACTGTCAATAAAAAAAGACGAAAGAATGACTATAATAAATATAATTTGTGCTCTTAATAAAAAAATATTTGAATTATTTTATGTAATTTATTCACATTTTTGTTTGTGGTAACTCTTTTTTTCATATTTGCTCTATGACAAAACCAATTAATTGAACTACAAATTAAAGTGAAGAATTGCTTTTATATACATTTATAACAGTCAGCATTGCAAATTATCATTAGACGACTGAGGCAAAGTAGGGGAAAATCAACTTTTGTCGCATTCTTGTGTGTAAATGTGAGTCAAAAACTTGGCAAAAGGTAAAAGAAATGTTTGCTAAACAAATTAAATAAAGAAATAAGTTGTATTTAATTTAAGGACAACACAAGCCCAATTTCCTCAATAACAAGTAGAACAATCAGAACAAAAAACAACCAAGAAATGAGTAATATTCCATCAAACAGAACATCAAAAGGTCCTTTTAAGAAATAAAAATGGCAGGTCTAATAACGATGTAGATTTCGTACCAGAGAAGCCCAGATCCAGAAGCACCGCACGCCGCCTGTCCCTGACGTTACTGATGGTGGGAAAGTAAACGTCCAGAATCAGGAAGCAGATGCTGCCGAGGAAACAGGCCACGCCCACAGTGATGCCATAGTTACAGGCATCGGCGTTGTTGTTGAAGACGCAAAGGAGACGCTCGCTGCCGATGTTGATGTAACCCTCGTTGACGATGCAGCTGAAAACCACGATGGAGAAAACCTGCGGGAACATGTGACAGGGTTTATGATCTGACAAGTAGAAGAGAATGAACTCACACTCACATGAACGGATGCCTTTCATTCCACATCCATGACACACACACGGACACGCCGGTGTGAAACAACTAAAAACACTGCCTCTGTTTCAGAGTTGGATGGGACGCAGAGACCGTTTTACTTTTAGAAAAGACTAAACTCACAAAAAATTAAACAAAACAAACAAATAACTAGGTTTTTTTTATTGTTTATCCGGTGTGCAATGTTTGTTTGATGTTGTTACTTTAGTTTTTTATTGCTTATTATGAGCAAAAATATAGCAATAATATAAGCCAATTCACAGACACCCAACAGAATCCTCTATTATTATTATTATTATTATTATTATTATTATTATTATTATTACTTATTTTTTGGTAATTATTATTACTGTAATCATTGTTACTGTTGATGATATTGTTGTTACAATTACTATTACTTTTATTATTATTTCTATTATTTACTTTTATTATTTACTACTACTAATATTCTTCATGTGCCTGTTTTCAATACTGTTTTTATATTTATTGTTGTTATTTTCTTCTCCTATTTTTATCCTCTAATTCCTCTTACATCTGTACATTCAGTGTTGTGCTGCTACTGGAACCTCAATTTCCCAGATGGTTCTGCCCAAGGGATCAATACATGTACTATCTAATGTAATGTAATGTAATGTAATGTAATCTAAACCAACAGTTTCACCTGTCACAGTAAGTATCAGGCATTAGAGTATAGATATGATTAGGAAGGTTATTATTCTTATTAATTATTTAAGGAGAAGGGGTGGGAGTTTATAAATTATACTTCTCACTCCTTTTCAAATATGTATTATATGTCTTGTGTTAAATATTTTGTTTGTTTGTTTACTGTTCTTCTTTTTTGACATTCATATTCTAAATAAATACATCAGTCAATCAGTGTCTGGGTTTGCAGATAGAGTCAACTTTAACTGGCAGCAAACCCATAAAACTGAAGCCTTCACTCCAACCTCATAATACTCAGTGTCCCAGTTTCTTTGAGCCTCAGTCAGCATTTAATCAGAGCTGTTTTCTTTAAATTTAAGACTGAAAATCTCTGTGGAATATTTTGTAACCATAATCAAATACGCAGACAAACTACTTCAGACATGTTCAGAAACTTTGCCAGATTTTCTCTGGGGACAGTAAACATTATCCACTCTGACTCCACAGTCCTGAAATTCAGTCAAACTCCCTGTTCGGATCTGGTTCACAATGTAAAGGGTTTGTCCACGTCTAAGTTTGATGAAAACTGGTGCAGACAGAAAAACAAAGATGCAAACAAACAGATGGTGGAGGCAACTGTGCTTCATGAAATCTTAAGAAAATATAATTAACTTTTGTTTTCTGGATCACTTATGAGCCAGTTTACTTCCTTCTATAAATTACTTGTGGATTGTCAGACTTTGAATACGGTCTGTAACATTATATAGTTAAACCATATTTAATCGAGATAAGCCACAATAACATGAGCTATTTTAATTATTTTATCCATTACTTAAATAATTGTCCTTAAATGTACAATCACTGTAGAGTTGTTTTGAAGTAAATTTAAACATAGGTTCCATTTAGCTTTTGCTAATGTGCAGTTTTGTCTCAGTCTTTAAAAGTTCTTCCCTGAAGATGTTAAAGCAGTCTGTGACTTTCATCACTATTTTTTTTTTCACATTTGTAAAACCTGAGTAATAGCCTAATTATCACTAATCCATTAGTCTTTCCATGCTTATGCACCTGAATTGAACTGAATGCACCGAACATGTCTCCATCATAGACAGTCCGCTGGTTTACACAAACTGAAACGTCACTCCAGACTTTTTCAAAAATTTTTGTGAAGTGCATTGTGGGAATGGGAATTCCATACAGCAGCAGTTTCACTGCCTCTTCATTAGTGCTGAACTCAAATGTCGCCGTTACCTCCATCCACCAACTATACTCATTCTTTAAAACAACGCTGGTGAACTGTAACTACGTTGTAGCAATCTGGATCGTTTTCTTGCCGGATCTGTGAGAAACTGCTTTCACTTCCCATTTCATAAACATCAGTTTGTCAAGAGAATAAAGATTGAACTGTATTTCAATGGATATACAGTAGGTCATGTGGTCTGATGAGTCCAGATTGACCCTGTTTCAGAGTAATGAAAAGAGTTGGGTGAAGTCATTACCCATCATGCCTAGTGCCTACAGTACAAAGATGTGGGGGCAGTGTTATGATCTGGGGTTGAGTCAGGTGGTATGAACAATAATAACAATAGTAATAACAATGCTATGATATGTAAGATAACATTTGATGTGCAGATTTTTCATTTGAAATGAACAGATATGATCATTCCTGCTTTCAGAAACTTAAAATAAATTTATAAATCTTTTTTTTTTTTTTTTACAGATTGTTAAATGTGTGCACAGATCACCTGACATGCACTGTGATGTAGAGCTGGGTCATTTGGCCAAAAGATTCAATTTTATGAATGTTACGAATGATTTATGATTTTAATCTGTTGTTTTCTGGCTACATAAACTGAAGACAAATCATGCTTGAGAAATACGCTTTCTTTACTAAAACTATATGGAGGAACACATTAATAAGAAGCAAACAGGCTGAGTTAATCTCTTTGAATAATCCCTTTGTTATTTAGGCATTTTTCATAATTTCCAGAAAGGAAAACCTCAGCTATCTAAATTAATTCGATACATTGCTCATCCATATGGGTAGGTTTACATTTAGGTTAAGTGACATTGAACATGTTTGGCGTTATCATGTTATAATTCTGATTTCCAGTGTTGTTCTGTAGTGATTAGACAGTATAATGCATTTAATCATCATATGTTATAGTTAAAAATATTGGTCGTAGCAAATTTCCCTCTTAGGTCTCCAAATGAAACGTTCAGCTGCAGATGAATAAGATAACCTGAGTGTAAATATAGTATTTACATTATAACATGTGCATGAAGACATTGTTGAAAGCAAAGTCAGTCTTAACTATTAACTGTATGTTTTGTAATCTGGGTGAACTAATCCCTTAGTTTAGTTAATTAACAACAGAAATGGATGTTTTTATAATGTTACATACAAATGATCTGTGAAAATATGCCTTTGTTTTCTAATTCTGTGATAAATCTTCATTGTGTCCTGGATGATGTTTATTGCACTGATCTGTTCCTGTGTCTTTTTATTGCAGGTTTTGACTGGATGTGGTTGTTCTTGTTGTTTTATCCTCCAGGTTCACGGGTGGTCTTTGTTTTAGGAGGTTCTGGGTCATGGTCCTGGACTGGATCCTGGTCTTTTTCTTGTTGATGTTCCTCTCATCACATTGTTAGTGTCCTATGGTGTTAAACGGACAGGGCTGAATCCAAACCCTCATCCAACACAAAGAGGCTCCAGATCAGCCCACGGTGATCCGCCGCGGGTACCGGAGCCAGAGGCTGCATCACCCCCGTCAACCCCCCGTGTTTATTCCACCGAGCCCCGGTCCTCAAACGAGCCCCGGTCAGACCAAAACACACTGACCCGGGTGGAAATGTGTGTTCATCCACATGTGGAGG